>NC_069499.1:568359426-568416926 GCF_027579735.1 Bombina bombina
TTCAGATAGCGCATGCAATTTTAAGCAACTTTCTAATTTACACCTATTATCAATTTTCTTTGTTCTCTTGCTATCTTTATTTGAAAAGCAGAAATGTGATTCATAGGAGCTGGCCCATTTTTGGTTGAGAACCTGGGTTATGCTTGCTTATTGGTGGGTAATTGTAAGCCTCCAATAAGCAAGCGCTATCCATGTTGCTGAACCTAAAATGGGCTGGCTGCTAAATTTTACATTCCTGCTTTTAAAATAAAGATAGCAAGAGAACAAAGAAAAATTGATAATAGGAGTAAATTAGAAAGTTGCTTAAAATGTCATGCTCTAACTGAATCATGAAAGAAAAAAATTAGGTTCAGTGTCCCTTTAAGTGTTTACACCAGGTATTGACACATTTTTGTAGAATGTCAGCAAAAGGTGTTGGCAATCCCAACAAGACTGTCCATAAATACATGTAGATTATAATAGAAAGCACACTTGGGTTATCATACCCCTCAGAACCTGCCTACCAACCTGAGCATCTGTAAGTATTAAACACTTGTTGCTGGACCTTGCACCCCCTTTCTCCAACTTAACATTTGTGGGGGGGGGGTTCAGGTTTCTGGATTTTATACAAAACTTATTAACATAGGGCTTGATAAATATTACATTTTTGGATACTTGCATCTTTTGGAACCAAAACATTTTCAGTTTTCATGGCCTGTATAGGTGAATATGTAGTTAAATTTAAAAAATTATGCTTACCTGACAAATTCATTTTATTTTCCTGGCATGGAGAGTCCACAAATCCATTCAATTACTAGTGGGAACCAATACCCAAGCTAGAGGACACATAATGGAAGGAAGGGAGGGAGAACAAGACAGGCAGACCTAAACACAAGGCACCACTGCTTGAAGAACTTTCCTCCTAAAAGAAGCCTCCGCTGACGCAAAAGCATCAAATTTGAAAAATTCAGAAAAGGCATGTAATAATGACCAAGTGGTCACCTTGCAGATTTGTTCCACAAAAACCTCCTTTTAAAAAGAACTATGAAAAAAGAGACAGCCCTAGCGAAATGAGCCATGATTCTCTCAGGAGGCTGTTCTCCAGCTGTCTCAAAGCCAAATGAATAACACTTCTCAACCAAAAAGAGAGTAGAAGAAGTGACCTTCTGGCTCTTACGCTTACCAGAGAAAACAACCAAAAGGACAGTAGATTGCCGAAATCTTTAATTGCCTGCAGATAGAATTTCAGGGTACGCACAACCTCCATGTTATACAAGAGACGTTCCTTCTGAGGAGGATTAGGACAGAACGAAGATACGACAATTTCCTGATTGATGTTGCAGTTCGACACTTCCTTAGGAAGAATCCCAACTTACATACATACAAAAAACTGCCTTCTCCCCTTGAAAATAAGGTAAGGGGTATAACTGCAGAGTCGAAAGCTCAAACTCTGTGAGGAGGGGAAAAAAACTTTCCAAGATAATATATTTCCCTGAAGTCTTGCAAATGTGACAGAGCACTACAAGACACTCCTTAACTCATAAGGCAAAATATAAAGTCTCAACGTAACTATGAGACTTAGCAGGGAAAAACGCTGCACTGAGTGCAGACAAATAGCGTTAAAAGCGATCAACTAAAATCGCAACTCGCTGCCGCCATAATTAAATCCTAGCTGAAATGAGGAAAAAATTGTGCCATTATATTAGACAAAAAGTCGCATCTCATTATGTGAGCGGAAGCCGCCCAACAAGAAAAGAGCTGATACTTGTCCATGCTGCAGCCCTGTTATGTGTACAGCTGATTAAGGAGTTACAGAGGGGCTCAATAAAACTGGAACCACTGGCGCTGCACTGCAGAGGTGAGATGACCATATTCCGCTCCTAACACTGGAAACTATATGAAGATTTCCCCTGAGACAAATGGCGCCAATCTATCCACAGATACTTAACTATCTGCCGTCATGCAGAAAAAAGTTACATACTCTGAGACTTAACAGGATCACTAAGTCTAGAAAATACATTACCCAAACAGGAATTTAAAAGAGCATCGGCTACTTAAACTCACGCTAAATTTAGCTCTACAAATAAGGGATAATTATTAAAAAATTGAACCCCACACAAGGAGTACATCTTAACCCTTAATATCCCCTACCAGGGATGCACAGACTTCCACATATAAGTAATGGAAAAAGGCTGCATAAAAGCCCCTTACGAGAGGGACCCTGAACTGAGTGCCTACTAGAATAATAGCATGCGGTTGTCTCTGATTAATTTAGGAGAGAGATTAAAAAAAAACGCAGCTATAGGGAGGGAGAATCCAAGCCCAGTATTTAACAAACTTCACTAGAAGTCATAGTTTAAGGCAAAAAAATTACCCTCCCTCATTGCCCACCCTCACTGGAGGGTACCCATCAAATAAAATAAAAATTCCCTCACCCCTATTATGCCTCATTAGACCACAAGCCATGGGGGCAGGGATACAGGGACTCACGGTTAGAATTCTTCATTCTCACCAACTCCAGGTGTGACTGATTCAGCCGATCTCAGACAGGGACCTGCAGTCTATAGAAAACCAGGAATGTTGGAAGGTAAGCAAGGACTACCTCGCCGTCTTCAAACTGCTAAAAGCCACCATGACTCTTACTAAAGAGAATTACATGGACACAGCATAGCCCCAATCCTTGCTTGCAGGGAAAAGTACCCATTAAAGGATAAATATCTTCAGACACCATCTTCGCACATCCATCCTGATGATAAAGGCAAAGAATGACTGGGGTTTTATGGGAAGTGGGAGTGGTACTTAACATCTCTGCTGGGGTGTTTTTTAACCTCCTCCTGGTGGCCAGGAGTTGAATTTCCACTAGTAATTTAATAGATTTGTGGACTCTCCATGCCTTTGGAAATAAATATATAATACACACACACTCCCCATAAGTTTAACCATTGTTTATCATTAATCTACACACAAAAAAAGCTTTAAAAACATATGCAATAGTAAATTAATTGTTAGTTAGAAGCAGATACAACAGCCATTTTATTCAGTTACTAATTTAACATTTAGTAATTTAAATCCCCTTTTTACTAGTATCATGTCTGTATGCACATGCTGCCTCCCTGAGAGTAGAGTAGGCGGGAAGAGCAGAACCTGGATTATATGTGAAAATTGAAGGCAGCTGAGCAAAAATATTCTGCAAAGGGGAGTGGGGCCAGATTTTGATAGAGCTTAGACACAGATTTGAGTTCCACAATGCAAAGTTTGAGTAGTTCGGAATGATGAGTAAAGTTTAAGAACAAAGTGTTACTTTAAGAAACACACAATACTACTAGAAGGACAATACAATAGAATTGCATAATTAAACAAGTGCATAATAAAAAAAAAACTGCAATATCACACTCTAAATAAGCGGATTTTTTCTGACAAATTTATTTTCCCCATTTGCTGGCCTCCTGTATCATGACAGCCATCAGCGACTAGTATACACATTATACTCTGAACTTGAGCACATGCACAGTAGAAGCTGGTGCCTCAAAATGGGTGAATTTAAACTGGGCACAATTTGATAATGGAAGCAAATTGGAAAGTCTCTTAAAAAATTAAATGCTGGGGGCGGAGCTAGCCTGTGCCCAAGATGGTCGCAGGTGTTTAGAGCTCCGAAGTGTGGTCGGCGATATCACCTTACCAGCACCACAGCTTTGAGATTCGGGAGCTACAAATACCCGCACCTGATCTCCAGGGGCATGTGACACTTTTGGCGACCTTTATTAAAGCTCCGGTGCGTGCTAGGCCGGACATAGCAAACTGCGGACCCACGCGGCTCCCCTGAGGCCTACCAAGGACTTTCACTGAGGCGCATGGCCATGTCACCTGGGCCATAGGGAGTATACAGAACACTTCCTCTCTTTTCACCATACCACGGTCGGTGGAGGACTGCAGATGTGGGGCCGGTGACCGAATCACTGCACGGAGCGAGTCTGAGGGGTAAGAGGGGATCTGAACCCTATCACTGCGCAACACGTATAATACATTGGGCCCTCTCTGCCCCGGGGCTGCGCCATCGTTATGCACACCTGGTCTGAAAAGGGAGGTTTCCTCTGAGCAGCAACATTAATGGCCCAGATTACAACGCAGGGCTAAAGCAGAGCAGAACTAGATGCAGGGCGCCTCCATAAGGGATATAACAAGGCATCTGTTTGTTAGGCATGTGCGGTTCTCCATATCTCAGTGCCTCATAAAGGAGCGGGCATCTGAATATTTTATTATATCAGCCCTATAATTGAACTTGCCATTTGTATTGAGGGGTGCACGACTTGATATAGGGGATCCCCCCTAACTTTTCCACACACTGTCACTGCAGCAAAATTTGAACAAGGGACACCCACTAAGGCCTATTATGTCATCTAAAAGATTACCCAGAGCGGACAAGGCGGGAAAGGGTAACACCTCTACGGCCTCCACTGTACACAGTTTTTTTAAAGCCGCGGAAGCAGCGGCTACTGAGCAAGCTGACAATACGGCGAAAATGCCACCCCAACCCACAACTCTGATCCAGAGGAGAGCCCAGATACAATGCTAACTAAGGCGGACTTGCAAACTCTGCCCTCCAAAGAGGACTTCAATAAGTTTATAGGGCAAGTTAGCTTGATGATAAAATCCAGTCTATCCGAGGTTAAGAGGGAAATAAGTGAAATAGGTTCCAGGATAGCACAAATTGAAGAAGATGCGGAACAAACTGACAGAATCCTCGACCTCCAGTCCCGCCAAATGTCCCATCACTCTACTATCATAAATCAACTACAGGACCAGGTTGAAGACCTGGACAACAGGGGGAGGCGCCAAAATATCAGAATCAGGGGGGTCTCCGAAAACATCAAGACCCCGGAACTCCTACCATACCTACAAACATTATTCAACAAACTGATGGATAATAAAGAAGCGGTGGACTACCCCCTGGATAGATATCACAGAGCTCTGAGACTCCCCCTGAAAGACACTGCCCCCCCGAGAGACATTGTTATCAAGTTTACCAGTTTCAGGGACAAAGAGAATATCCTCTCGGCGGCCCGGAAAAAATCTCCCATCACACACAATGGATGTGCCCTTCAATTCTATGCAGATCTCAGCCAAATGACCCTAAGCAAAAGGCGGGAGGCTAGATACCTCACCTTGCACTTAAGAGACCTTGGCATCCCTTATAGATGGGGATTCCCCTTTAATCTAAAAGTAATTAGAGACAATTTGACTGCTGTTTATAGAACCCCTGAGGACCTGGAGGATTTCTGCTCACTCTTAAAGATATCACAACCCAAGCCTCCTGACCTGAAGGAGGCTCCTGGAGACCAGCGCACACCAAACCCACAGAGACAGGAGTGGACTCAGGTCCCCCAAAGAAAGAAACGGAGACCCACAGCTAAGAATTCTGTTGATCAAGGGGAACCTACCTGAACCATGGAATTACCTTCCAGCAGATCACTTCACTATATGAGGCTTTCCGGCCATGTGCGACCCCTTCCCTTGCCCCCCTGTGGGCTTGGATAAGGGGCATGCAAGAACTTGTGTTGGTTAATCCATTTCACCATAGACCATGGAACATTGTAATGTATAAGTATTGCTCTCTTTTTCTTTTATTTCTTGTTACCTCACGCCTTGCACTCCCCTATGGACCGCTGCTAAGGCCGTTAGTATGTTTAGACTGTCTGGCACTGTTTAGCAACCCCAGTATGTCAAACTCCAGGATTTATTGTTCTGCTGCCGACCTGCTACCACAAGTAGTAGCAGCCACTTATACCCCCTTCCCTTAGTTAAGTAGTTAGAGGCGAATAATGCTTCATGTTTGTGTTCAAGTTTTTGTGTTAATTTTTGTATATTCTGTTTTATTAACATGTGCTCTTTACCATTACAGAATTGCCCTCTCCACCCTACTCTCATCGCAACCTCCTACTTCTCCCCACTACCCGAGGCCTGGCAGGGGCCGTAGACACTACACGTCAGTTCACCCTCAGGTAACAGTCCACCACACTACACCGCAAACACATTTAGTTGCTACCCTCATATGGAGTCTCCCGGGGCAGATTAACATCTATCCCCCCCACCCCACTAGTAGTCCAGTATGGCTCCGTTACTGAACCAGAAGTCCCCTCACGCGGGACAACACCATATTAAATTAGTATCTCAGAATGCGAAGGGGCTAAATTCACCCACAAAGCGATCAGTTGCTCTCTCATGTTTTAAAAAATCTAAGGCTGACCTGGTCTTCGTTCAAGAGACCCACTTTCCTAGAGATAACTCCCCTAAATTTACCAATAAGGACTACCCCACCGCATATTTTGCATCACATACAGCCAAACGAGGGGGGGTGGGAATCTTGTTTCATAGGACACTGCCGTTCCAACTTACAACCATGGAAACTGATCCAGGGGGAAGATGGATTATCCTTATCGGCCTCCTTTATAGTCGACCAGTTACGATGGTCAATGTCTATGCCCCAAATTTGAAACAAGCACAATTTTTTAAAAGAGTTACGACTAAAATCCTTCAAGTTCAGAAAGGTGCCTTAATATTAGCTGGTGACCTAAATGTTGCACTTGAGCCGGGTATTGATTGCTCCCTGGGTCGAGGCAGTATCCCCATTAAAACCCTACAGGACCTTAGAACGTTTGCACATAAGCTCACCCTGATTGATGTGTGGAGGGCCAAACACCCGGGCCAGCGGAACTACACCTTTTTTTCCAACCCGCACCAATGCTACTCACGCATAGACTATGTATTTGTAGATCAAGTTAACTATTGCTTAGTACAGGAGGCGGACATTGAACCAACGAGTTGGTCCGACCACGCCGCAGTGTCGGCTATTTTGAAATGGTCTGAACGACCGTTGACCCCTTATTCATGGCGGCTCGATGAATCCCTGTTAAAACACCCAATCTTCTCTAAAAGCGTAGCGGAGATGATAAAAGTTTATTTTGAACTCAATAACACGCCAGATATATCACCGCACACTCTATGGGAGGCCCACAAATGTGTCATTAGAGGGGAAATGATAAAACGCAAGGCGGCCCTCACCAAACAATACCGCGAGACTTATCACTTAATGATCCAAAATATTCGCGAATTAGAGCAGACTCACAAAAACTCCCCACTAGATAAAGTCATAGCTGATAAGTTAAGGCAGGCAAGGAATGACTTAAATAGGTTAATATACAGAGAAGCCCAATCCAAAGCGTTATACCTCAAGAAAATGTATCTGGCCAACTCAAACAAGATAGGTCCGACCCTAGCAAAAAACCTTAAGGAACAGAAGCTGAACTCATATGTACATAGCATAGTCGACTCTTCGGGTCGTCAGGCTCTAAGCAGCCACCATATTGTAAAAGAATTTAGAAAGTTTTATAATACACTATATAACCTGCCGAAACCACCATTGGCGGCTAATCTTCAAGAGCGAGAGAGGTATATAGCTGAAGCTGCACTCCCGGCCATCACTGCAGAGCTATCCCAGAAACTAGAGGCCCCTATTAGCCCCCAAGAAGTCCTCCTAGCTATAAAATCCCTCCCCCTGCGCAAGAGCCCAGGACCCGATGGGTTCACAAACCTATACTATAAAAACTACAGGCAACTCCTGGCCCCGCACCTTACTTCCATGTTCAGAGCGATAGATGATAAGACACCCTGGCCCAAGAGTAGTTTAGAGGCGCACGTTATAGTTTTGCCGAAGGCGGACAGAGACCCCAGAAAGTGGAAAATTATAGACCTATATCCCTGCTCAACTCCGACGTCAAGATTTATGCAAAAATTTTGGCGACCCGCTTAAACTCCATTCTCCCTCAAATTATCCATGTGGATCAAACGGGGTTTATCCCCGGGAGAGAAGCACGGGACAATACCATTAGGGTAATCCAACTCTTAGAGCATGCCAGCCGGTCGAAGATCCCATCGATATTAATATCGACAGACGCTGAGAAAGCCTTCGACCGGCTGGACTGGAACTTCTTGCACTCGTGCCTGTCCGCCTTCGGTATCGGAGACCTGATGTCCCATAGAATTTTTAGCCTTTACACACAACCCTCAGCGAAAATTAAAGCTAACGGTGTTCTGTCAGATAGCTTTAGCATTGGGAATGGGACTAGGCAGGGCTGTCCCCTGTCCCCGCTCCTCTTTGCTCTCTCCATGGAGGTGCTCGCGGCACACATTAGACAGAACCCCAATATCACTGGTATAACCTTAGGTCCCAACTCTTTCAAAATAACCCTCTACGCGGACGATGTCCTTATTCTGTTAACTTCCCCCTCCACTTCCATCACCTATTTACTAGAGGAATTCAACAGATTTAGTGCCCACTCTAATTTTCATATAAACGCACAAAAATCTGAAATCCTAAATATTAATATGAAAAAGCAATCCTTTGAGGCCTTAAGGACTCACTGCCCATATAAACTAAACTTAGACAAACTTAAATACTTAGGAATCCAGCTCACGCCGGGGAGTAGCAAACTATTTAAGCATAACTATATACCCCTCATGCATAGGCTCAAAAAGGAACTCGACGGTTGGCAGCACAGACCACTCTCGTGGTGGGGTAGGATGCAAGCAGTAAAGATGACGGCCCTCCCACAACTGCTTTATGTTATGCAGACTGTACCTATTCACCTCCCGAACACATATATCAATCAACTACAGTCAATAATAAACTCTTTTATATGGGGTAACATTAAACCACGTATTAGCAAGAAAATTATTACAGCCCCGCTGGGCGCAGGAGGGCTGGGAGTGCCGTCAGTGTTGTCATACCATAGGGCCGTAGTTCTGCAGAGAATCATTGAATGGCATAACCCGGCTAATTCCAAAGCATGGACAACTATAGACTCTTTCTTATTAAAATCTCCGAATATAGGTCCCCTTAGTTGGGTCAAGCATTCGGCTAGACCCCCCCTAGCAAGACTATCCCCACTATATAACCACCTATTCAAAACATGGGATGGGATTCGAGCTAAAATAAAGGGCATCTCGTCCCTTGTCTCCCCAATGTCTCCAATCTCTTATAATGCTGAATTTATGGGAGGGTTACTGGCCGAAAGACCTAATCCTACTGGCCTGGAGCGCACAATACCGTTTACTAATCTGGTTTTTAACCATGCATTAAAAACCCGTTCCCAGCTGGCTGACTTGGCAGGAGGTGCTTTCTCTGGGTGGCTCAAATATGCACAGCTCACACACCTATTGAAAATTTCACCCCATAGAGATAGCCTACTCAGAGACTTGACCCACTTTGAAACGCTATGCCTATCTGGTACGACCCCCTGTGGCTCTCTGTCAAAGGCCAAAAAAATGCTAGATGCAGCACAGACCCCCACGTCCTCTCCTTATAAACTACATTGGCAGGAGGAGCTGGGAGCGGAGATCCCTGAGGAACACTGGCAAGATATATTACACTACACCGCCAAGTCCTCATCCATACCAAGATCCCTAGAGCTTAACCATAAGGTGTTGTTCCGCTGGTACCTCACACCGGAAAGACTTAAAAAGATCTACCCAGGAGCGGGTGCCACTTGTTGGAGGGGGTGCGGGTCTAATGGGACGATGGCACATATTTGGTGGCAATGCCGCTCAATATCTCCCTTTTGGAGGGGAGTGGAGCAGCTCCTTAGGGAACTATTGGGAGCAACATTTCACCTTTCGCCCTCTATAGCCCTTCTAAACCATAAACCTGATAAAGTTTGTAAAATTAAATGGAAACTAACACAAATTAGCCTAAATAGTGCAAAGGCACTTATTGCCCGCAACTGGAAATCTGCACGTACCCCCACAATACAGGAATGGCTCACACACACCTCAGAACTCTTAGCGGCGGAAGAATATTCTTACTATAGCAATGGTAATTTATCCTTTTTCCATAATGTCCAGTTCTATTGGGAGACCCTACTCAAAGCCCCCGTCATAACTGGAGACTAAGCTCCAGTGGAGGAAACACAAAACATAGAGCGGGACCCCCCAGACCAGGCCTCCATTACTCTTCCCCCCCTCTCCTCTAACCTGCCACCCTCTCTCCCCTCTCCCACTCCACCCTCCTCTCCTATTTTCCTCCCCTCCCTTCATCGCCACATAGTAGGTGTGGTTCAAAGAGGTTGAATTTATTGCACATACAAATGTTGTAGTTGTTTTATTGAATGATGTTATGCTTATTGGAATCTGTATAACCTAACCTTAGATACACTAGCCACTGTGATGATAGAATAATTTTTGGTCTATGCAAATCAGCACAGCGGGAGATGCCTCAAGAGCGGCATCCCAATACAGACTTAATGGACAATAACCCCAAGTAGGATGATCCGTGGCACAGGGGGGTCACCCTGAAAGAGAGATCACTTAAAGTATAACCTTGATGATAAGGACCGTATCTTATAATTTTTATCCCTGATTTGTGTGTCGTTCACTAAATTGTACCGCTGTTGACTTCCAATAAAGCTTGTTTGAAAAAAAATAAAAAAAAAATAAAAAAAATAAATGAAATGCTATCTGAATCATGAAAGTTTAATTTTGACTTTAATGGCCCTTTAAATTATCCACTAATTGGTTAAAAAAAAAAAACAACTTGCAGTTCTATTGGTATTTTTATTTTAAATACCACCCCTTCCTTTAGATGCAACAAAGATACAAATTACCTTTTTACTTTGGGTCACATTAATAAATAGTTTTTATAAACAAAAGGACATTATCTTGGGCTGAATATTGCTATTACTCAATCTAGGTAAAAAACAAAATTTATGCTTACCTGATAAATGTCTTTCTTTCCAGATATGGTGAGTCCACTGCTTGAGTAATTACTGTTGGGAACCAATACCCAAACTAAAGGACCCGGATAAATAGGGAGAGACAAGACAGGCAGTCCTAAACAGAAGGCACCATCGCTTGAAGAACATTTCTCTCAAAAGAAGCCTCAGCAAAAATATAAAATTTGGGAAAAGTGTGTAGAGAAGACCAAGTTGCAGCCTTGCAAATTTGTTCCAAAGAAGCTTCATTTTTGAAAGCCCAAGAAGAGGAAACAGCTCTTGTGGAATGAGCCGTAATTCTCTCAAGAGGCTGCTGTCCAGCAATCTCATAAGCCAAACAAATTATATTTTGTAACCAAAAAGAGAGTAGTAGCATTAGCTTTCTGACCTTTGTGTTTCCTAGAGAAACAGACAAAGAGGGCAGAGGACTGGCGAAAATCCTTAGTCGCCTGTAAGTAGAATTTAAGAGCACGTACAACATCCAAATTGTGTAACAAACGTTCTTTGGAAGTAGGAGGATTAGGACACAGAGAGGGAACAACAATTTCCCGATTGATATTTCTATTAGAAACAACCTTAGGAAGGAAACCTAACTTAGTATAAAGAACCGCCTTATCGTCATGAAAACACATAATTTATGTAAGAACTTACCTGATAAATTCATTTCTTTCATATTAGCAAGAGTCCATGAGCTAGTGACGTATGGAATATACATTCCTACCAGGAGGGGCAAAGTTTCCCAAACCTCAAAATGCCTATAAATACACCCCTCACCACACCCACAATTCAGTTTAACGAATAGCCAAGAAGTGGGGTGATAAAAAAGTGCGAAAGCATATAAAATAAGGAATTGGAATAATTGTGCTTTATACAAAAATCATAACCACCACAAAAAAAGGGTGGGCCTCATGGACTCTTGCTAATATGAAAGAAATGAATTTATCAGGTAAGTTCTTACATAAATTATGTTTTCTTTCATGTAATTAGCAAGAGTCCATGAGCTAGTGACGTATGGGATAATGATTACCCAAGATGTGGATCTTTTCACGCAAGAGTCACTAGAGAGGGAGGGATAAAATAAAGACAGCCAATTCCTGCTGAAAATAATCCACACCCAAAATAAAGTTTAATGAAAAACATAAGCAGAAGATTCAAACTGAAACCGCTGCCTGAAGTACTTTTCTACCAAAAACTGCTTCAGAAGAAGAAAATACATCAAAATGGTAGAATTTAGTAAAAGAATGCAAAGAGGACCAAGTTGCAGATTTGCAAATCTGATCAATCGAAGCTTCATTCCTAAACGCCCAGGAAGTAGAAACTGACCTAGAAGAATGAGCTGTAATCCTTTGAGGCGGAGTGTTACCCGACTCAACATAGGCAAGATGAATTAAAGATTTCAACCAAGATGCCAAAGAAATGGCAGAAGCTTTCTGGCCTTTTCTAGAACCGGAAAAGATAACAAATAAACTAGAAGTCTTTCGGAAAGACTTAGTAGCTTCAACATAATATTACAAAGCTCTAACAACATCCAAAGAATGTAACGATTTCTCCTTAGAATGCTTAGGATTAGGACATAATGAAGGAACTACAATTTCTCTACTAATGTTGTTGGAATTCACAACTTTAGGTAAAAATTCAAAAGAAGTTCGCAACACTGCCTTATCCTGATGAAAAATCAGAAAAGGAGACTCACAAGAAAGAGCAGATAATTCAGAAACTCTTCTGGCAGAAGAGATTGCCAAAAGGAACAAAACTTTCCAAGAAAGTAATTTAATGTCCAATGAATGCATAGGTTCAAACGGAGGAGCTTGAAGAGCCCCTAGAACCAAATTCAAACTCCAAGGAGGAGAAATTGACTAAATGACAGGTTTTATACGAACCAAAGCTTGTACAAAACAATGAATATCAGGAAGATTAGCAATCTTTCTGTGAAAAAGAACAGAAAGAGCAGAGATTTGTCCTTTCAAGGAACTTGCGGACAACCCTTTATCTAAACCATCCTGAAGAAACTGTAAAATTCTTGGAATTCTAAAAGAATGCCAAGAAAAATGATGAGAAAGACACCAAGAAATATAAGTCTTCCAGACTCTATAATATATCTCTCTGGATACAGATTTACGAGCCTGTAACATAGTATTAATCACAGAGTCAGAGAAACCTCTTTGACTAAGAATCAAGCGTTCAATCTCCATACCTTTAAATTTAAGGATTTGAGATCCTGATGGAAAAAAGGACCTTGCGACAGAAGGTCTGGTCGTAGCGGAAGAGTCCACGGATGGCAAGAGGCCATCCGGACAAGATCCGCATACCAAAACCTGTGAGGCCATGCCAGAGCTACCAGCAGAACAAACGAGCATTCCTTCAGAATCTTGGAGATTACTCTTGGAAGAAGAACTAGAGGCGGAAAGATATAAGCAGGATGATACTTCCAAGGAAGTGATAATGCATCCACTGCTTCCGCCTGAGGATCCCGGGATCTGGACAGATACCTGGGAAGTTTCTTGTTTAGATGAGACGCCATCAGATCTATTTCTGGAAGCTCCCATATTTGAACAATCTGAAGAAATACCTCTGGGTGAAGAGACCATTCGCCCGGATGCAACGTTTGGCAACTGAGATAATCCGCTTCCCAATTGTCTATGCCTGGGATATGAACCGCAGAGATTAGACAGGAGCTGGATTCCGCCCAAACCAGAATTTGAGATACTTCTTTCATAGCCAGAGGACTGTGAGTCCCTCCTTGATGATTGATGTATGCCACAGTTGTGACATTGTCTGTCTGAAAACAAATGAACGATTCTCTCTTCAGAAGAGGCCAAGACTGAAGAGCTCTGAAAATTGCACGGAGTTCCAAAATATTGATCGGTAATCTCACCTCCTGAGATTCCCAAACTCCTTGTGCCGTCAGAGATCCCCACACAGCTCCCCAACCTGTGAGACTTGCATCTGTTGAAATTACAGTCCAGGTCGGAAGCACAAAAGAAGCCCCCTGAATTAAACGATGGTGATCTGTCCACCACGTTAGAGAGTGTCGTACAATCGGTTTTAAAGATATTAATTGAGATATCTTTGTGTAATCCCTGCACCATTGATTCAGCATACAGAGCTGAAGAGGTCGCATGTGAAAACGAGCAAAGGGGATCGCGTCCGATGCAGCAGTCATAAGACCTAGAATTTCCATGCATAAGGCTACCAAAGGGAATGATTGTGACTGAAGGTTTCGACAAGCTGAAATCAATTTTAGACTTCTCTTGTCTGTTAAAGACAGAGTCATGGACACTGAATCTATCTGGAAACCCAGAAAAGTTACCCTTGTCTGAGGAATCAAAGAACTTTTTGGTAAATTGATCCTCCAACCATGATCTTGAAGAAACAACACAAGTCGATTCGTATGAGATTCTGCTAAATGTAAAGACTGAGCAAGTACCAAGATATCGTCCAAATAAGGAAATACCACAATACCCTGTTCTCTGATTACAGACAGAAGGGCACCGAGAACCTTTGTAAAAATTCTTGGAGCTGTAGCTAGGCCAAACGGCAGAGCCACAAACTGGTAATGCTTGTCCAGAAAAGAGAATCTCAGGAACTGATAATGATCTGGATGAATCGGAATATGCAGATAAGCATCCTGTAAATCTATTGTGGACATATAATGCCCTTGCTGAACAAAAGGCAAGATAGTCCTTACAGTTACCATTTTGAACGTTGGTATCCTTACATAACGATTCAATATTTTTAGATCCAGAACTGGTCTGAAGGAATTCTCCTTCTTTGGTACAATGAAGAGATTTGAATAAAACCCCATCCCCTGTTCCAGAACTGGAACTGGCATAATTACTCCAGCCAACTCTAGATCTGAAACACAATTCAGAAATGCTTGAGCTTTCGCTGGATTTACTGGGACACGGGAAAGAAAAAATCTCTTTGCAGGAGGTCTCATCTTGAAACCAATTCTGTACCCTTCTGAAACAATGTTCTGAATCCAAAGATTGTGAACAGAATTGATCCAAATTTCTTTGAAAAAACGTAACCTGCCCCCTACCAGCTGAGCTGGAATGAGGGCCGCACCTTCATGTGGACTTAGAAGCAGGCTTTGCCTTTCTAGAAGGCTTGGATTTATTCCAGACTGGAGATGGTTTCCAAACTGAAACTGCTCCTGAGGAATCAGGCTTTTGTTCTTTGTTGAAACGAAAGGAACGAAAACGATTATTAGCCCTGTTTTTACCCTTAGATTTTCTATCCTGTGGTAAAAAAGTTCCTTTCCCACCAGTAACAGTTGAGATAATAGAATCCAACTGAGAACTAAATAATTTGTTACCCTGGAAAGAAATGTAAAGTAGAGTTGATTTAGAAGCCATATCAGCATTCCAAGTTTTAAGCCATAAAGCTCTTCTAGCTAAAATAGCTAGAGACATAAACCTGACATCAACTCTGATAATATCAAAAATGGCATCACAGATAAAATTATTAGCATGCTGAAGAAGAATAATAATATTATGAGAATCATGATCTGTTACTTGTTGTGCTAAAGTCTCCAACCAAAAAGTTGAAGCTGCAGCAACATCAGCCAAAGATATAGCAGGTCTAAGAAGATTACCTGAACACAGATAAGCTTTTCTTAGAAAGGATTCAATTTTCCTATCTAAAGGATCTTTAAACGAAGTACCATCTGACGTAGGAATAGTAGTACGTTTAGCAAGGGTAGAAATAGCCCCATCAACTTTAGGGATTTTGTCCCAAAATTCTAATCTGTCAGACGGCACAGGATATAATTGCTTAAAACGTTTAGAAGGAGTAAATGAATTACCCAATTTATCCCATTCTCTGGAAATTACTTCAGAAATAGCATTAGGAACAGGAAAAACTTCTGGAATAACCACAGGAGATTTAAACACCTTATCTAAACGTCTAGAATTAGTATCAAGAGGACCAGAATCCTCTATTTCTAAAGCAATTAGTACTTCTTTAAGTAAAGAACGAATAAATTCCATTTTAAATAAATATGAAGATTTATCAGCATCAATCTCTGAGACAGAATCCTCTGAACCAGAAGAGTCATCAGAATCAGAATGATGATGTTCATTTAAAAATTCATCTGTAGAGAGAGAAGTTTTAAAAGATTTTTTTATGTTTACTAGAAGGAGAAATAACAGACATAGCCTTCTTGATGGATTCAGAAACAAAATCTCTTATGTTATCAGGAACATTCTGCACCTTAGATGTTGAGGGAACTGCAACAGGCAATGGTACATTACTAAAGGAAATATTATCTGCTTTAACAAGTTTGTCATGACAATTAATACAAACAACAGCCGGAGGAATAGCTACCAAAAGTTTACAGCAGATACACTTAGCTTTGGTAGTTCCAGCACTAGACAGCGATTTTCCTGAAGTATCTTCTGACTCAGATGCAACGTGAGACATCTTGCAATATGTAAGAGAAAAAACAACATATAAAGCAAAATTGATCAAATTCCTTAAATGACAGTTTCAGGAATGGGAAAAAATGCCAATAAACAAGCTTCTAGAAACCAGAAGCAAAGAAAAAAATCAGACTGAAATAATGTGGAGACAAAAGAGACGCCCATATTTTTTGGCGCCAAATAATACGCCCACATTGTTTGGCGCCTAAATGCTTTTTGGCGGCAAAAATGACGCCACATCCGGAACGCCAACATCTTTGGCGCAAAAGGACGTCAAAAAAGGACGCAACTTCCGGTGACACGTATGACGCCGGAAACAGAAAAAGATTTTTTGCACCAAAAAAGTCCGCTCCAAGAATGACGCAATAAAATGAAGCATTTTCAGCCCCCGCGAGCCTAACAGCCCACAGGGAAAAAAAGTCAAATTTTTAAGGTAAGAAAAAATGATTGATTCAAACGCATTATCCCAAATATGAAACTGACTGTCTGAAAATAAGGAAAGTTGAACATTCTGAGTCAAGGCAAATAAATGTTTGAATACATATATTTAGAACTTTATAAATAAAGTGCCCAACCATAGCTTAGAGTGTCACAGAAAATAAGATTTACTTACCCCAGGACACTCATCTACATGTTTGTAGAAAGCCAAACCAGTACTGAAACGAAAATCAGCAGAGGTAATGGTATATAAATAAGAGTA
Organism: Bombina bombina; assembly: GCF_027579735.1. Classification (NCBI taxonomy): domain Eukaryota; kingdom Metazoa; phylum Chordata; class Amphibia; order Anura; family Bombinatoridae; genus Bombina; species Bombina bombina. Next base: position 568,376,292 of record NC_069499.1, read on the forward strand.
TATCGTTGATCTGAAAAGGGAGGTAAGAGATGAATCTCTACGACCGATAACAGAGAACCTATGAAATAGACCCTGTAGAAGGAGATCACTGCATTCAAATAGGCAATACTCTCCTCACATCCCTCTGACATTCACTGCACGCTGAGAGGAAAACCAGGCTCCAACTTGCTGCGGAGCGCATATCATAGGAGGCAAAGTTTGTAAAACTGAATTGTGGGTGTGGTGGGTGTGGTGAGGGGTGTATTTATAGGCATTTTGAGGTTTGGGAAACTTTGCCCCTCCTGGTAGGAATGTATATCCCATACGTCACTAGCTCATGGACTCTTGCTAATTACATGAAAGAAATAAGATAAGGGGAATCACACTGTAGAGCTGAGAGTTCCAAGACTCTTCGAGCAGAAGAGAGAGCAACAAGAAACAAAACCTTCCAAGATAACAACTTAATGTCTATGGAATGCAACAGCTCAAACTGAGCCAGCTATAAAACTTTAAGAACAAGGTTAAGGCTCCAAGGAGGAACAACAGACTTAAAGACAGGCCTGATCTTGACCAAGGCCTGACAAAAAGATTGCACAAAAAGATCTGGCACATCTGCCAAAAGTTTATGTAGTAAAACTGATAAAGAAGAAATCTGACCCTCCAGGGTACTGACTGACAATCCTGAAGAAAAGATAAAATTCTAGGAATTCTAATTCTACACCAAGAGTAGCCCTTGGATTCACACCAATAAAGATATTTACGCCATATCTTTTATGGTAAATCTTTCTAGTAACAGGCTTGCGAGCCTAAATCATGGTCTCAATGAAACCACGCTTAGACAGAATTAAGCGTTCAATCTCCAAGCAGTCAACTTCAGAGAAACGAGATTTGGATGAAGTAAGGGACCCCCCTGAATCAAGAGGTCCTTCCTCAGAGGTAGTCTCCAAAGTGGGAGAGATAACATCTTCACTAGGTCTGCAAACCAGATCTTGCGAGGCCATGCAGGGGCTATTAAAATCACCGACACCCTCTCCTGTTTGATACGAGCAATGACTCGTGGAAGGAGAGCAAACAGGTATGCCAATCTGAAAACCCAAGGAACCGCCAGAGCATCAGAATGGCCTGCGGATCTCTTGACCTTGAACCGTACTTTTGACGCTTGGTGTTTGACGGGACGCCATCAGATCTAGCTCCGGCACCCCCCATTTGAGGACTAAGCTGGAAAACGCCTCCGGATGGAGTTCCCACTCCCTGGGATGAAAAGTCTGCTCAGAAAATCCGCTTCCCAGTTGTCTACTCCTGGAATGTGGATGGCAGACAGCAATTGTGGGTCTCTGCCCACTGAAGAATCTGAGTAACCTCCTTCATGGCTAAGGAACTTAGAGTTCCTCCCTGGTGATTGGTGTAAGCCACAGAGGTTATGTTGTCTTTCTGGAACCTGATAAACTGGACTGAGGCAAAGTCAATAGAGATCTTGATGGGAAGAGCAGACTCCTCCCCAGTCCATTGGCCCTGAGCTTTTAACGAGTTTGACTGCTCCCCAGCCCAGCAGGCTGGTGTCCGTGGTCACGATCACCCAGGAAGGTCTCCAAAAGCATATGCCCTGAGACAGATGTTCTTGAGAAATCCACCACTGGAGAGAGTACCTTGACGACTGATCTAACTATTCTCTGAGATAGATCCTCATGGTCGCCATTTCATTGTCTGAGCATGCACAATTGGAGAGCTCTCAAATGGAATTGAGTAAAAGGAATGATGTCCATGGAAGCCACCAAGACCAATTACCTCCATACATTGAGCCACTTAAGGATGAACAGTAGCCTGAAGAGCGGCAAGAGGAAATTATTTTGTTTTTCCTGACCTCTGTCAGAAAAATCTTCATCAATAGAGAATCTATTATGGTCCCTAAGAACACTACTCTTGTAGCAGGGGAAAGGGAGCTTTTTTCCAGATTCACATTCCATCCGTGGAAACGAAGAAAAGACAATATCTGTGTGTGAGATTTTGCTTGTTGAAAAGATGGCGTCTGAACCAATATGTCGTCCAAGTAGGGTGCCACTGCAATTCCACGAGAACGGATCACTGCCAAAAGAGCCCCCAGAACCTTTGAAAAAATTCTAGCACCCGTGGCTAGACCAAATGGAAGGACCACGAACTGGAAAGGTTTGTCCAGAAAGGCAAATCTCAGGAATCTGTGATGGTCCCTGTGAATAGGAACATGAAGATATGCATCCTTTAGGTCAATGGTTGTCATGAACTGACCCTCATGTACTAAAGGAAGAATGGAGCGTATAGTCTCCATCTTGAAGGATGGAACTTTGAGAAACTTGTTTAGACACTTGAAGTCTAGAATAGGACGAAAAGTTCTCTTTTTTTTGGGAACCACAAATAGGTTGGAGTAGAACCCAAGACCCTGTTCCTGCACTGGAACTATCACTCCCAGGGAGGAAAGATGTTGTATACATTTCAAGAACACCTCTCTCTCTACCTGGTCTGCAGATAATCTTGAGAGATAAAATCTGCCTCTGGGAGGGGAAATCTTGAATTCCAAATTGTAACCCTGGGATACTATGTCCACAGTCCAGGGATTTTGGACATCTTGTATCCTGGCTTGAGAGAACTGAGAGTCTGCCCCCCACCTGATCCGATCCCGGATTTGGGGCAAACCCTTTATGCTGATTTGGAATCAGCTGCAGGTTTCTTTGATTGTTTCCCCTTGTTCCAAGACTGATTGGGTTTCCAAGACGACTTGGATTGTTCCTGCTTGGAAGAAGAAGGGGAAGGCTTTCCTCTGAAGTTACGAAAGGAACGAAAATTACCGACGTCCTTTAGGTCTATTCTTCTTATCTTGAGGTAGAAAAGACCCTTTTCCACCCGTCATATCAGAGATTATTTCTGTCAAACTGGGTCCAAACAAGTTTTTGCCTTTGTAAGGAATCACCAGAAGCTTGACTTTAGAGGAAACGTCCGCAGACCGGGATTTCAGCCATGACGCCCTGCGGGCTAGGATAGCGAAACTAAAAGTTTTAGCTCCTAGTTTAACAACCTGTAAAATGGCATCTTCAATAAAGGAATTGGCCAACTAAAGAACTTTAATCCTATCTTGAATTTCAACCAAGAAAGTCTCTACCTGAAGAGAATCAGACAAGGCGTCGAACCAATAAGATGCCGCACTAGTCACGGTAGCAATACACACTGCAGGTTGCCATTGGAGACCTTGATGAACATAAATTTTTTTCAAATAAGCCTCCAGCTTCATGTCCATCGGATCCTTAAAAGAGCAGGTATCCTCAATAGGAATAGTGGTTCTCTTAGCCAGAGTGGAAATGGTCCCTTCAACTTTGGGTACAGTATACTAAGGGTCTTTAATGGAGTCATCCACATCACCCATAACAGATATACTGTAGCTAATTATATAGATTTACAATGTTTCCAATTAGCTTGTATTGCGTATATAATTAATCTGTTTATGTAACTAATGTATCCTACCTAGCTTATGCATTTCCTATACAGTTTATGTATCACTTTATGTAAAAAATTAAAAAAATGTTTTGATCTTTTGTTATATTTCTTGTTCCATGACACTGGCTCATAGATCACTTTCACTATTGCTTTGTTTTGTCGATGTAATGTAACGATTTAGTAAAATTTGTATTGATTATCACTCACCCACCTCTGCCCTTAATCAAGATGGCAATATAGTAAAATTTGTACCGATTACCACTCACTCGCCTCTGCCCTTAAGATGGTGATATAGAATGCCATCACGAGTCACACAACACTTCTACATCAAAATAATATTGTTATGTATCAAATCACTCTTGTATTAAACTATGTATAACATACAGTGCAATCATTTATATTCAAAATGTAGCCCCTTTGAATGAACACATGCAATCACTAATTCAGTCATGTTTAAATACTGACTACCACTTAATAATTTAATAATAATAACCCTTAATAATTTACTCTTGCTCTCAATTAAGATGGCGATATGAAACGCTGTTTCTCTTTATGTAGAAAAAATATCAGTTATTCCATGTCCTATACAATTGATTAGAGATTGTTTTTATCACTTCATGTTTCTTAATCTATATAATGTAACAATTTAGTTATCTTTTATTCAAAGAATACATGTATTGACCACTTCCTATTCACCTTTGCCCTTAATCAAAATGGCGATAAGAAACTCTGTGGTATATCACAAGCCACATATTTTGTACCAAATTAATATGTGCGATGTGCTAAGTCAACTCTGCATTACAACACACATAACATACAGTACAATTATTATACGCAAAATATAGCTTTATTGAATGAATATATGTAACCATTATTTCAGTCATGTTTGAAAACTCACTCTTGCCCTTAACCAAGATGGCAATATAAAACGCCATCTAAACGGACTCATAAGTCACATGAACTTGCACTTTGAAACCACCTTATTTCCATACGCCTAGATTTAGAGTTCTGCGGTAGCCGTCAAAAGCAGCGTTAAGGGGTCCTAACGCTGCTTTTGGCCGCCCGCTGGTATTTAGAGTCAGGCAGGAAAGGGTCTAACGCTCACTTTCAAGCCGCGACTTTTCCATACCGCAGACCCCCTTACGCCAATTGCGTATCCTATCTTTTCAATGGGATCTTCCTAACGCCGGTATTTAGAGTCTTGGCTGAAGTGAGCAGTAGACCCTCTACCAACAAGACTCCAGCCTCAGAAAAAAGTCAGTAGTTAAGAGCTTTCTGGGCTAACGCCGGTTTATAAAGCTCTTAACTACTGTGCTCTAAAGTACACTAACACCCATAAACTACCTATGTACCCCTAAACCGAGGTCCCCCCACATCGCCGCCACTATAATAAATATTTTTAATCCCTAATCTGCCGACCGCACACCGCCGCCACCTACATTATCCCTATGAACCCCTAATCTGCTGCCCCTAACATCGCCGACACCTACATAATATTTATTAACCCCTAATCTGCCCCCCCCCCACGTCGCTGCTACCTACCTACACTTATTAACCCCTAATCTGCCGACCGGACCTCGCCGCTACTCTAATATTTTAACCCCTAAACCGCCGCACTCCCGCCTCGCAAACCCTATAATAAATTGTATTAATCCCTAATCTGCCCTCCCTAACATCGCCGCCACCTAACTTCAAGTATTAACCCCTAAGTATTCCTATTTAAAGCTAAATACTTACCTGTAAAATAAACCCTAATATAGCTACAATATAACGAATAATTATATTGTAGCTATTTTAGGATTTAAATTTATTTTACAGGCAACTTTGTATTTATTTTAACTAGGTACAATAGCTATTAAATAGTTATTAACTATTTAATAGCTACCTAGTTAAAATAATTACAAAATTACCTGTAAAATAAATCCTAACCTAAGTTATAATTAAACCTAACACTACACTAGCAATAAATTAATTAAATAAATTACCTACAATTAAAAAAACTAAACAAAATTACAAAAAATAAAAAAAAATTACAAGAATTTTAAGCTAATTACACCTACTCTAAGCCCCCTAATAAAATAACAAAGCCCCCCAAAATAAAAAAATTTCCCTACTCTAAATTTAAAAAGTTAACAGCTCTATTACCAGCCCTTAAAATGGCTTTTTGCGGGGCATGCCCCAAAGTAATCACCTCTTTTGCCTGTAAAAAAACCCACAATACCACCCCCAACATTAAAACCCACCACCCACATACCCCTACTCTAACCCAAACCCCCCTTAAATAAACCTAACACTACCCCCCTGAAGATCTCCCTACCTTGAGTCGTGTTCACCCAGCCGGGCACTGATGGACCAAAAGAGGACATCCGGAGCGGCAGAAGTCTTCATCCTATCCGGGCAGAAGAGGACATCCGGACCGGCAGACATCTTCATCCAGGCGGCATCTTCTATCTTCATCCATCCGGAGCGGAGCCATCTTCTTCCAGCCAACGCGGATCCATCCTTCTTCCCCGACGCCTACTCGCCGAATGAAGGTTCCTTTAAATGACGTCATCCAAGATGGCGTCCCTTGAAATCCGATTGGCTGATAGGATTCTATCAGCCAATCGGAATTAAGGTAGGAAAAATCTGATTGGCTGATTGAATCAGCCAATCAGATTCAAGTTCAATCGGATTGGCTGATCCAATCAGCCAATCAGATTGAGCTTGCATTCTATTGGCTGTTCCGATCAGCCAATAGAATGCAAGCTCAATCTGATTGGATCAGCCAGTCCGATTGAACTTGAATCTGATTGGCTGATTCAGAATTTAGAATCCTATCAGCCAGTCGGAATTCGAGGGACGCCATCTTGGATGACAACATTTAAAGGAACCTTCATTCGGTGAGTAGGCATCGGGGAAGAAGGATGGATCCGCGTCGGCTGGAAGAAGATGGCTCCGCTCCGGATGGATGAAGATAGAAGATGCCGCCTGGATGAAGATTTCTGCCGGTCCGGATGTCCTCTTCTGCCCGGATAGGATGAAGACTTCTGCCGCTCCGGATGTCCTCTTTTGGTCCATCGGTGCCCGGGTGGGTGAACACGACTCAAGGTAGGGAGATCTTCAGGGGGGTAGTGTTAGGTTTATTTAAGGGGGGTTTGTGTTAGAGTAGGGGTATGTGGGTGGTGGGTTTTAATGTTGGGGGGTGGTATTGTGGGTTTTTTTACAGGCAAAAGAGCTGATTACTTTGGGGCATGCCCCGCAAAAAGCCCTTTTAAGGGCTGGTAATAGAGCTGTTAACTTTTTTAATTTAGATTAGATTTAGAGTAGGGAAATTTTTTTATTTTGGGGGGCTTTGTTATTTTATTAGGGGGCTTAGAGTAGGTGTAATTAGCTTAAAATTCTTGTAATCTTTTTTTTATTTTTTGTAATTTAGTTTAGTTTATTAAATTGTAAGTTATTGTAGGTAATTTATTTAATTAATTTATTGCTAGTGTAGTGTTAGGTTTAATTGTAACTTAGGTTAGGATTTATTTTACAGGTAATTTTGTAATTATTTTAACTAGGTAGCTATTAAAATAGTTAATAACTATTTAATAGCTATTGTACCTAGTTAAAATAAATACAAAGTTGCCTGTAAAATAAATTTAAATCCTAAAATAGCTACAATATAATTATTATTTATATTGTAGCTATATTAGGGTTTATTTTACAGGTAAGTATTTAGCTTTAAATAGGATTACTTTATTTAATATTTAATTTATTTTGTTAGATTAAAATTATATTTAAGTTAGGGGGGTGTTAGGGTTAGCTTTAGGGGTTAATACATTTATTATAGTAGCAGGGAGGTCCGGTCGGCAGATTAGGGGTTAATACTTGAAGTTAGGTGGCGGCGATGTTAGGGAGGGCAGAGCGAGGCGGGAGTGCGGAGGTTTAGGGGTTAATACATTTATTAGAGTAGCGGCGAGGTCCGGTCGGCAGATTAGGGGTTAATAAGTTATGTAGGTAGCGGCGACGTTGGGGGGGGGCCAGATAAGGGGTTAATAAATATTATGTAGGTGTCGGCGATGTTAGGGGCAGCAGATTAGGGGTTCATAGGGATAATGTAGGTTGCGGCAGTGTACGGAGCGGCAGATTAGGGGTTAATTGTGTAATGCAGGCGTCAGCGATAGCGGGGGCGGCAGATTAGGGGTTAATAAGTGTAAGGTTAGGGGTGTATTGACTCGGGGTTCATGTTAGGTGCAGACTTAGAAACTGTTTCCCCATAGGAAACAATGGGGCTGCGTTAGGAACTGAACGCTGCTTTTTTGCAGGTGTTAGGTTTTTTCCAGCCCAAACTGCCCCATTGTTTCCTATGGGGGAATCATGCACGAGCACGTTTTTCCAGCTAGCCGCTACTGTAAGCAACGCTGGTATTGAGGGTTGAAGTGGCGGTAATTTCGGCTCAACGCTCCCTTTTTGGAGCCTAACGCAGCCCTTCAGAGAACTCTCAATACCAGCGTTGTTTAGAAGCAGCGCTAGAAGAAAAAAAAAAGACGCGTAGCTAACGCACCACTTCGGCCGCAAAATTCTAAATCTAGGTGATAGCAATACACTTAGTGCACAATATAGCTATTGGTCTAACCTGGAAGTACTTCTTTAGATTCCGGTGAGATCCTGTTTACATTTTTTAGCGCCAAAATTCGACTCTCTTCTGATTGGCTAAAATAGCCTTTAAATAACTAAACATTACACAAAGCTGGTATTGTGTTGATAAAGGCCTCTTAGGCCGAAACGCATCGACTTTGTGACAAGCCAGCCCGAGTTTCTACTTACATATGGTGAGCACTTTCTTTTAGCCCAGCTAGAACTTTTAGTTTTTGTGCATCAGTTTTGTTTTTTTCTTTTTACAAGTATTTCTAAATGCCCCTGATTAGTTCTGGACCTGAAGCCTTTTCTAAGCATCTCCTACTCCCGGATTGTTTTACATCAGACTTTCATTTGGGACTATTTGTTCTCATTTCACTCTGGGACATTTGTTGTTTTCTTGAGACGTCCTGTCCATTTATCCTTATTTGGTTCATAGGGCCATGTAAGGTCCATTATGGACATCTGAGCTCAGATTAATATTTATTCTTTTTTATATTGCTTCTTGCTATGCTTTTATTTTCGTTTTTATGTTGGATTAAATTAGTTTTATATGAATCAATTTTTATGCTGGATTTTATTAGTTCATATTGTTTCTTATATATATTATAGCAAGTTGAGACTTTGCCTTCATACCCATATATATACAGTAACTTTTTATGCATTCATCGCCACTTTGTCCTACTGAAGATTTGCACTTATTTTCATTCAGCCATATTGAACATACCCTAGTACTGGCAATATTTGCCTGAGTATCCTCTCTATATCACACTTAAGCACCTATTTTTGGTGATGCTCCTAAACCTCCCCTCACTTGTTCTTTAATGGAGTCCTCAACAGGAAACATTTTCTTAAAAATGGGAGATAGGGAAAAAGAAACCCCATCAAAGAAACTATTAAGTTTACTAGATTTCTTAGGAGTGACAACGACAGGGGCATCAGAGTCATCTAAATTAGCGAAAACCTCTAACAATACACAAAGGTGTTCAAGCTTAAATCTGAAGGATACCACCTCAGTCTCAGAAGAAGGAATTATACTGTCCGAATCTGAGATTTCACCCTCAGAAAGTCCCGATGTATCTTCCTTAGACTTATGAGAAAGGGCAACTTGGGAAGCAGAACTGAGGACAGGCACCTTTACTTTCTGAATTTCTAGATTTCCTCTTGCGTTTTCCCTGTAATCTGGGAATGGCAGCTAATACCACAGATACCGCTGAAGATACCTGGGCAGCAATATCTGCTTTTAAATAAACTCCATTAGGAGTTAGAGGAACCGCAGGACACTGCATGTTACACCATTGAGGCTTGGGACGTAGCAGGAGAAAGCGGAGGTATCATTTTAACAGCATCATCCTGAGAGACATTAGGCTAAAAAAAATTACCTTTTATTTTGTAAGTTTTTCTTGAGACATGAAGAACAAAATTGCATAGGAGCTGCAATTTGTGCATCTAAACAAAATCATGAATTCATGAGAGCAGGCTCTTGCTCCATATTAGACATGTTGTGAAACAGTAAATATACTTCTACAGATAAGTTTCAAAGATTTTAATATTCAATTAAAATATGTCAAGGAAAAAATACACTTTAAATTTTATCCCAAATTAGGATCTATCCCCAGCTAAAATTATGTCAGAAAAGTTAAGAAAAAACATTCAATAAACCTCAAACTTCTAAAATACCCCTCAGGCAAACCCACACCTCAATTACTAAGGTGCCTTACCGCTACCAATTAAGACCGGATCACCCAGAAATGGAGAAAAACTACTTTTTCCTCAGAAACGTTATGAAGTAAAGCCAGACATGTAACCCGCAACTTCAGAGTTCAAATTACTGCTGCGACAAAGAGAAGCACTACTTCCTGGTACACTGAGTACCAGAAATAACCATTTTTCAAACCTGACAGTTTAAAATGTTGCATCGTGTTATTTTAAAGCAATGGGGAAATGAATAAGCTGCTGAAATAGAAAATTTAGCCTTACTTTCAGTTTAAACTTGTATTGTTTTATCAAGTAAATATGTGTCAGAAACTAAAGCCTAATAACATTTTACCCTTTTTTTTTTAAAAAAAAAGTTTTTTTTTTGAGGTTATACATTATATAAACATTAGTAAGGTTGCGATGCAATTATTGACAAACATATCTAAACAATAGCATCTGAGTGATACAACATATCGCCAATACACAATTTGTACATTATAAATAAAACATAATATCATGAAGTGCAGATATAATCCTTATTAAAAAATCAACCTATATACTCCCCATCAAACCTCATTTTATATATAGTTGGTCGCCATTTGTAAGGCAATGTAAACTGATCATTTACCCCTAATATAAGGTGTAAAAATAAACTAGATACAATTACCCCTCTTGTAGCAGATGACGGTCACTTTTGGACCTCTGATGTTATTATGTAGTGGTTCGAGGGTATAAAAGGGGTTATGTAACAAATAGAGCCATATGGGGTCGCTCTTGGACCCTTAGTAATATGATACATGGTCGTGACAACTAAAATATGGAACAGCAAGGTAACAAGATGGCAGTATGTCACGTATAATTAAGATTATAGATATCAGTACCTATGTATCAGTATATTTAATAATATAAAGCAAAGTTTATATAGGATTTATTTTCCTTTGTTTACGAAGTAAGCTCAAAAGGTGTAAGGGGAGGGAGAAAAAGGGGATGGAGCCAAGAGATACATTTTTGAGGCTGAGTTGGCAAAGAATACATATAACATTTCAAGGAAAAACAAAAGTTAGGCATTAAGTCTTAACCTCATAAGGTACTCAGTGAGATATATCACCCTTCCAGGACTTTGTTGTCACTAGACCAATATGGGGAGGGATGTAAACTATATCTCCCCTCTGGGATTGCTGTCACCACTAGACGGAGACGGAAAAGGGGTGTTGGATATGACCTACTCTGATAAACAGAGTAGGAAAGGGTGAGGGGAGATACCCTTCTTGTCTTTTTTAGTATAATTTTTCTTAAGGTGCTGAAGAAAAGGAAATTTATGCTTACCCGATAAATGTATTTCTTTTACGATATGACAAGTCCACAGATTTGATCCTTACTTATGGGCGATCGCCTCCTGGTCAGCAAGAGGAGGCAAATAGCACCACAGCAGAGCTGTATATATAGCTCCTCCCTTCCCTGCCACTACAGTCATTCGACCAAAGTTAGGAAGAGAAAGGAAAAGCCAAGGTGCAGAGGTGACTGAAGTTTAACAAAAATAGAGACCTGTCTTAGAAAATGACAGGGTGGGCCGTGGACTTGTCATATCGTAAAAGAAATAAAATTTATCAGGTAAGCATAAATTTCCTTTTCTTTTACAAGATATGACGAGTCCACGGATTTCATCCTTACTTATGGGATACAATACCAAAGCTATAGGACACGGATGAAAGGGAGGGACAAGACATGAACCTAAACGGAAGGCACCACTGCTTGAAGAACCTTTCTCCCAAAAACAGCCTCGGACGAGGCAAAAACATCAAATTTGGAAAATTTGGAAAAAGTGTGAAGAGACGACCAAGTTGCAGCCTTGCAAATCTGTTCAACAGAAGCATCATTTTTAAATGCCCATGAGGAAGCCACAGCCCTAGTAGAATGAGCCGTAATTCTTTCAGGAGGCTGCTGTCCAGCAGTCTCATATGCAAAACGGATGATACTCTTCAGCCAAAAAGAAAGGGAGGTAGCCGTAGCCTTCTGACCTCTACGTTTTCCAGTAAAAAACAACAAATAATGAAGATGATTGACAAAATTCCTTATTCGCCTGCAAGTAAAACGGCAGACGCTCCTTCTTAGAAGAAGGATTAGGACACAATGAAGGAACAATAATTTCCTGATTTAATATTTTTGTTGGAAACAACCTTAGGAAGAAAACCAGGTTTGGTACGTAACACTACCTTATCGGAATGAAAAATAAGGTAAGGAGAATCACATTGTAAAGCCGAAAGCTCAGAAACTCTGCGAGCTGAAGAAATAGCAACGAAAAATAAAAAACTTTCCAAGATAACAATATCTATGGAATGCATAGGTTCAAACAGAACCCCTTGAAGAACCTTAAGAACTAAATTCAAACTCCAAGGAGGATCAATAGGTCTAAACACAGGCCTGATTCTAGTCAGAGCCTGACAAAAAGATTGAACATCCGGAATATCTGCCAGACGTTTGTGTAGCAAAATAGATAAAAGCAGAAATCTGTCCCTTTTAAGGAACTTGCCGATAACCCTTTCTCCAATCCTTCTTGGAGAAAAGATAAAATCTTAGGAATCCTAATCTTACTCCATGAGTAGCCCTTGGATTCGCACCAATAAAGATATTTACGCCATATCTTATGGTAAATCTTTCTAGTAACAGGCGTACGTGCCTGGATCAAGGTATCAATGACCGAATCAGAAAACCCTCGCTTAGCTAAATTCAAGCGTTCAATCTCCAAGCAGTCAGCTGCAGAGAAATTAGATTCGGATGATGGAAGGGTCCCTGAATGAGAAGGTCCTGCCTCAATGGAAGCTTCCACGGTGGCAGAGAGGACATATCCACCAGATCGGCATACCAAGTCCAGCGAGGCCACGCAGGAGCGATGAGAATCACCGAAGCCCTCTCCTGTTTGACTAGAGCAATCACCCAGGGCAGGAGAGCAAACGGCGGAAACACATAAGCTAGGTTGAACGACCAAGGCATCTATCAGTTTGGCCTGAGGATCCCTGGACCTGGATCCGTATCTCGGGAGCTTGGCATTCTGACGAGATGCCATAAGATCCAGCTCCGGTTTGCCCCATCTGAGAATCAGGTTGGCAAAGACCTCCGGATGGAGTTCCCATTCCCTCAGATGAAACGTCTCTCTGCTCAAAAAATCCACTTCCCAGTTGTCCACTCCTGGGATGTAGATTGCTGACAAATAACAAGAGTGAGCTTCCGCCCACCGAATTATCTTGGATACTTCCGTCATCGCTAAGGAACTCCTTGTTCCTCCCTGATGATTGATGTAAGCCACAGTCATGTTGTCCGACTGAAATCGGATGAATTTGGTCGAAGCCAACTGAGGCCAAGCCTGAAGCGCATTGAATATTGCTCTCAATTCCAGAATATTGATGGGAAGTAGAGACTCCGACCGAGTCCACTCACCCTGAACCTTCAGGGAATTCCAAACTGCACCCCATCCTAGTAGGCTGGCGTCCGTTGTCACTATCACCCATGAGGGTCTGCGGAAGTACGTCCCTTGGGACAGATGATCCGGCGACAACCACCAAAGAAGAGTCCCTCGTCTCCTGATCTAGATCTATTTGACGAGACAAATTTGCATAATCGCCATTCCATTGTCTGAGCATGCTCAGTTGTAGAGGTCTGAGATGAAAACGAGCAAACGGAATTATATCCATTGCAGCCACCATAAATCCAATTACCTCCATCCTATCACTAACACAGGCAAAGAGAATGACTGGAGTGGGAGGGAAGGGAGGAGCTATATATACAACTCTGCTGTGGTGCTCTTTGCCTCCTCCTGCTGACCAGGAGGCGATATCCCATAAGTAAGGATGAAATCTGTGGACTCGTCATATCTTGTAAAAGAAATATAAGCATTCAAAATATTGCATGTTCCAAACATATCATACAACCAAATGTATAAATGAAATAAAATAACAACTATGCAAAGACAGTGTGCTGCAGAAAATATTACTGAGTTATATAATTTGCTAACTTATATGAATGGTTTAGAACATAACCGTCTATTGAAAGACTCATCTTTTATAACGTAGGTTAAACAAGGCTTAGAAACATAAAAACGGTTAACCTACTCCCTTCTGCTTAGTATATGTATAATATGTGTAAGGGAGAAGTCAGAATGATCAAGGGAGTAACTTTAATGGTTAGACGTATATATTTAAAATTTGGGGAGATGAGCGTGGGATATATTTTCCTTGGTTTAACAGGTAAACTCTATGGGGAGAACAGAGCTTGCAATAATGGGGAAGGCTCGTGACTCATGAGTGGTTCAGTGTCTTAAGGAGAGGTACATCCTATATTGTGGGGTCAACCAATGAAGAAACATCTGATCTGAGCTGCAACACCACTGTAAAGTGTAGGGAAAATTACCCCTGTCATATAGGGATAGGAGGAAGTACACTCAATAAAGGACATTTGGAGCTACAATTTAAAGAGAAAACAGTGAATCCGATGTCTATATCTCATATGGTAATCGAAGGCATGCTAATGCAGTGTGTTTCCCTAAATCTGCCAAGTAACCTGTATGAAATGAGAGGGAGAAAGGCTTGTAAATATAGTAGAAATGAGGAGTGTGGATGTTTTTACCTTCCGAGTACATAATATCCAACGTAAAGGCTGGTGGGAGTCAATATGGGTCCCATGTTAACTAAAATATAGCTAGTAGTACATCCCTATATCTAATGCGCTACATCCCTCTTCTTGTGCCCAAATGCCCACATATTAAAAAGTATAAAGGTTGCTAGTGCCCTTGACCAGTATAGACACTAACAGTATATAGCATAAATGATATAAGTATAGCATATCATATGCTTAGGACATAAGCAAGGTACAAATTGTAATTATAAAATTCCTTAATACAAAAAAAACAAAAAAAAAACCTCAGGGAGAGAATATGCACCCAGCTAGCTTAGGTAAAGCTATGTATCGTTTCATATCAGTAGACCATCATTGTGGATAGGATTATCCTTTCTACTAGTAGTGCAAATTATCAATCCTGTGCTCATAATAACAATAAGCAGAAAGGCAGGAAATCTTAACATATGAAGAAACACAAGTATACAAATTGTCCTCAAAAGGGGAGAGAGCAGTTAAGAGCAGTGATGTGCAGTCACTAGAGGCAGGTGAGGCAGTGCTTCACCTCTCATATGGGCAAAAATATATATTTTTTTATTAGCTTTAAAAAAAAAAATTATTTTTTTTTCCCCAGCATTTTTTTTCTCACAGCTATATGTTGTGCAATGGAGAGGCACAAGCAGGTCTGCCCACCATTACACAACATGCTGCGCCATCTACTGGATGCAAGTGGTTAAGATCATTGCATGGCCCATTAACTGCTTATTTGAGGCAGTCCTATTTGGGCTGAACCAATCCAGCGAGAGGCATTAGTAAGTGTAACATAGGGTTGGGGCTGGATGTTAAATCATATAAAACAAAACAAAAACGGAAAAAAAAACAACTTTCATATATTTTGTTGCTGTCCTGTGAACCTGCTAGCTTTGCTAAAGTGAAAAAGAGTTCTGTTCTTCCCCTCCAAGTGCAGTGGAATGTGCCACTGTCACTTCCTGAATCCTTACAGAGGAGGAAGAGAGGCACAGAGAGCAGTGTTTCAGCTACATCTTATTGAAGTAAGATTTTACTGAAAGGGATTCTGTTAGTGAAAATGATAATTTAATGAATGTGGTTTAGTGTTTTTTACTCTTTTACAGCAGGGTCGTTTTTGTATTTTGTTTACTCAAACTTTACACCCACTAACTTAGCAGCTTGCCTCTGTACTTCACACTAAATTATAGAATCATTTTCTGAACTCTCTGTAGCTCTGCTGTTTTATTACTTTAAAATGCAGTGGTCCCCCCCCCCCGTGTGTGTGTGTGTGTGTGTGTCTCTGTCTCTCACTATCCATCCATCTCTCTCCTTATGTGTTGTTCTCCCCCATGGTCTCTTTCTCTCTCTGTCTCTCTTCGTCCCCCTGACTCTCATCCCTTATGTAATGAAGGAATCTATAAGCATAATTTGCAGCATTAAAGTAAAAAGTATGTTTTAAACATTTTAATGGGCATGGATTTCTAGATCTCATAATCAGAGCAAGCATTGTATTATCTGGCAAGAGTTTCTGTTACAATCCTTTTAGACTAAAATCAGATGTTTACTAAGTTGACCAGTTTTCCAAGACACCATTTAAAGGGACATGAAACCCATATGCAAATTTAAATAACTTTCCAATTTACATCTAATATCTATTTTTCTTCATTCTTTTGATGTCCTTTGTTAAAAATCATATCTAAATATGCTCAGTAGCTGCTGATTGGTGGCTGCACATAGATACCTCATGTGATTGGCTCACCCATGTGTTTTGCTATTTCTTCAACAAAGGATATCTAAAGAATGAAGGCGTATCCTAGCCACTGCCTCACCAGCCTCTGACGTCACTTGTTAAGAGGGTGTCCGTTGGAGACTCATTCCTACACACCAGATTAATTCCATATTATAGACCCACGTCTGATTCACAGTCTATCCCACCCCAGTACTACTGAATAAGAATAGATGGAGAAGATCTGAACGGGAAATCAGAGTATAATATATATGGAATGTGAGCCCATGTGTAGCGAACCACATCTTAGTGGTTATGGATGAATTAGCATTGTCCATTTCAGATGTCACCTGTAACTTTATGTCCTAACTCCAAGCCGCAACACATAGAACCTCTGAGCTCTCCTGGACAGTATGTCTCAGTGTCATAAAGATCATGCCACTTGACTTCCAAGTTTGTTCCTTGTGAGTTGCTTCAAAATCGGTCACGCAGCCCTCTAAAGGGCACTGGCAAATAGCGTTTCTTGAGAGGCTCCTCTAACTCTGACTGAAGACATTTCCTCTTTATAGATATCTCAGGTGTCAGATCAGTAGCTTGAGCGGCATGTAGCATTCTGACTGATGCTCTGGAGGTAGCACACGGGGTAATCAGATTCTCCATCTCGAATCTTCTGTCTCCGGACTTTATACCCTCTATTCCCACAACCTCCTCCATGTCATGGTGGTTAGACGGCAAACGCTGGGGCCCCAGAGCGTCGTCGTCACTATAGGCAGCTGTAGAAACAGGCTGAAGGGCATCGTGTTCAGCACGCGTTGCTTCGGTCAATTGGGCTGTCATTTTGATTGTGTCTTCAACCTTTGCGCGGCAGTCCTCCAGAAGGTTGCTAATCTCCAGTATGACATATGCTGCCAAATCCATATTAAAATTATGCAGTATGTACCTCTGTTGAAGGCAGCAAATTAGCCGTGTGTCAGTCTCGCTCTGCACAGAAGTTTCCACATGGGTCAGAAAATGGCCGCACTCCAATGTTCCTGTCAGTGAAATAGACACCAGGAAAGTGAAGTCTATCTCTAGCTCCCCACTTTAAATGTGGCTGTTCAGATCCCCTGGGCTAACTAATGTCCAGTAGTGATGCAATATTTGGACTTGAACGGACGCCAATGTTATTTTATATGTATTAAAGCTGAATCTGTTATAAATATGCGTCCGTTTAGCTCCACCCCCATTTTACCCTTTCTTTTAAAGGGGTTTAAATGTTAGTCTCACACATGCTACAGTGCCTGCTTCATGCCCCAGTGTAACCCATACAACAGGATTATCTATGTCCCAATAAAAAAGCAGTGTTTTTAATTTAAGTGCATGGTCTCCCCAATTTCAGAAGAAAAAGCACTTACCTGCTCCGCTGTCCGGCATGTAGGAATTACCTTCTCCGCTGTCCGGCATGTAGACAGTTACAAGGTATGAGAGGACACTGTTTTTTTTTCAAAGGTCTCTGTGAGAAACTGAGTAGCCAACTCTGGCTTTCTAAACTAGGGCAGCAATTGTTAGGAAAACACAGTAAGTACCTCTTTACAAGTTCCTAACTGCTTTAAAGCCACCACTAACCGACTGCAAGAAATTACGTGGAATGCAGCTATACCCCAAAACTTGCTTGTAGATTAAATCAATTTTTCTTCAGACACCTAAACTTCCCCTCCTCCATGCACCAAAGGCAAAGAGAATGACTGGGGGTTGTGGGTAAGGGAGTGATACTTAGCAGTTTAACTGTGGTGCTCTTTGCCTCCTCCTGCTGACCAGGAGTGATATTCCCAACAGTAAATATTCAAGCCGTTGGCTCACCATATCTTAGGAAAGAAATGAAAGGTACAGTATATGTAGCAAAAGCAGTGATGGTGACCAAGCTATGCCAATGTTATTTTGAAAATTAAAAAAGCTCACACTAACTGCCTCAAATGTTTCACCTTTAAACCTAACGAGGTGTCACTGTAAATTAACTAGCATGGTATTAGTTACATCTATAGAAGACAAGGGAAGCTAACAGATAGTATTTGAAAAGAAAGGGACCATGTTTTCCATTAAGAAAAACAACAACTGAAAAGTGCAGCTCAAGACCTGCTGATTGAGCTAGCAGGAGTTTCCTCCAGTGGATCAGTAGTGCAATGCGGGTCCCAAACGTTACATTAACTGTGTGTTTCACCCCATTGTGGTGGTTAAAACGCAGAGTGGCTAGTAATAAAATTACATGCTCTAACAAATTATAGCAAGCAATTATATCACTATAATAGCCCATTATATGCTGCATTGCAAACCATCTGCAAAAAAATAAAAAAACAGAATTTATGTTTACCTGATAAATTACTTTCTCCAACGGTGTGTCCGGTCCACGGCGTCATCCTTACTTGTGGGATATTCTCCTCCCCAACAGGAAATGGCAAAGAGCCCAGCAAAGCTGGTCACATGATCCCTCCTAGGCTCCGCCTTCCCCAGTCATTCGACCGACGTAAAGGAGGAATATTTGCATAGGAGAAATCATATGATACCGTGGTGACTGTAGTTAAAGAAAATAAATTATCAGACCTGATTAAAAAACCAGGGCGGGCCGTGGACCGGACACACCGTTGGAGAAAGTAATTTATCAGGTAAACATAAATTCTGTTTTCTCCAACATAGGTGTGTCCGGTCCACGGCGTCATCCTTACTTGTGGGAACCAATACCAAAGCTTTAGGACACGGATGAAGGGAGGGAGCAAATCAGGTCACCTAGATGGAAGGCACCACGGCTTGCAAAACCTTTCTCCCAAAAATAGCCTCAGAAGAAGCAAAAGTATCAAATTTGTAAAATTTAGTAAAAGTGTGCAGTGAAGACCAAGTCGCTGCCTTACATATCTGATCAACAGAAGCCTCGTTCTTGAAGGCCCATGTGGAAGCCACAGCCCTATTGGAATGAGCTGTGATTCTTTCAGGAGGCTGCCGTCCGGCAGTCTCGTAAGCCAATCTGATGATGCTTTTAAGCCAAAAAGAGAGAGAGGTAGAAGTTGCTTTTTGACCTCTCCTTTTACCAGAATAAACAACAAACAAGGAAGATGTTTGTCTAAAATCCTTTGTAGCATCTAAATAGAATTTTAGAGCACGAACTACATCCAAATTGTGCAACAAACGTTCCTTCTTTGAAACTGGATTCGGACACAAAGAAGGCACTACTATCTCCTGGTTAATGTTTTTGTTAGAAACAACTTTCGGAAGAAAACCAGGTTTAGTACGTAAAACCACCTTATCTGCATGGAACACCAGATAAGGGGGAGAACACTGCAGAGCAGATAATTCTGAAACTCTTCTAGCAGAAGAAATTGCAACCAGAAACAAAACTTTCCAAGATAATAACTTAATATCAACGGAATGCAAGGGTTCAAACGGAACCCCCTGAAGAACTGAAAGAACTAAATTGAGACTCCAAGGAGGAGTCAAAGGTTTGTAAACAGGCTTGATTCTTACCAGAGCCTGAACAAAGGCTTGAACATCTGGCACAGCTGCCAGCTTTTTGTGAAGTAACACAGACAAGGCAGAAATCTGTCCCTTCAAAGAACTTGCAGATAATCCTTTCTCCAAACCTTCTTGAAGAAAGGATAGAATCTTAGGAATTTTTACCTTGTCCCAAGGGAATCCTTTAGATTCACACCAACAGATATATTTTTTCCATATTTTGTGGTAGATTTTTCTAGTTACAGGCTTTCTGGCCTGAACAAGAGTATCAATGACAGAATCTGAGAACCCTCGCTTTGATAAGATCAAGCGTTCAATCTCCAAGCAGTCAGTTGGAGTGAGACCAGATTCGGATGTTCGAACGGACCTTGAACAAGAAGGTCTCGTCTCAAAGGTAGCTTCCATGGTGGAGCCGATGACATATTCACCAGGTCTGCATACCAAGTCCTGCGTGGCCACGCAGGAGCTATCAAGATCACCGATGCCCTCTCCTGATTGATCCTGGCTACCAGCCTGGGGATGAGAGGAAACGGCGGGAATACATAAGCTAGTTTGAAGGTCCAAGGTGCTACTAGTGCATCTACTAGAGTCGCCTTGGGATCCCTGGATCTGGACCCGTAGCAAGGAACCTTGAAGTTCTGACGAGAGGCCATCAGATCCATGTCTGGAATGCCCCACAATTGAGTAATTTGGGCAAAGATTTCCGGATGGAGTTCCCACTCCACCGGATGAAATGTCTGACGACTCAGAAAATCCGCTTCCCAATTTTCCACTCCTGGGATGTGGATTGCAGACAAGTGGCAGGAGTGAGTCTCCGCCAATTGGATGATTTTGGTCACTTCTTCCATCGCCAGGGAACTCCTTGTTCCCCCCTGATGGTTGATGTACGCAACAGTCGTCATGTTGTCTGATTGAAACCGTATGAACTTGGCCTTTGCTAGCTGAGGCCAAGCCTTGAGAGCATTGAATATCGCTCTCAGTTCCAGAATATTTATCGGGAGAAGAGATTCTTCCCGAGACCAAAGACCCTGAGCTTTCAGGGGTCCCCAGACCGCGCCCCAGCCCACCAGACTGGCGTCGGTCGTGACAATGACCCACTCTGGTCTGCGGAAGCTCATCCCCTGTGACAGGTTGTCCAGGGACAGCCACCAACGGAGTGAATCTCTGGTCCTCTGATCTACTTGTATCGTCGGAGACAAGTCTGTATAGTCCCCATTCCACTGACTGAGCATGCACAGTTGTAATGGTCTTAGATGAATTCGCGCAAAAGGAACTATGTCCATTGCCGCTACCATCAAACCTATTACTTCCATGCACTGCGCTATGGAAGGAAGAGGAACAGAATTAAGTATTTGACAAGAGTTTAGAAGTTTTGATTTTCTGGCCTCTGTCAGAAAAATCCTCATTTCTAAGGAGTCTATTATTGTTCCCAAGAAGGGAACCCTTGTTGACGGAGATAGCGAACTTTTTTCTACGTTCACTTTCCACCCGTGAGATCTGAGAAAGGCCAGGACAATGTCCGTGTGAGCCTTTGCTTGTGGAAGGGACGACGCTTGAATCAGAATGTCGTCCAAGTAAGGTACTACTGCAATGCCCCTTGGTCTTAGCACCGCTAGAAGGGACCCTAGTACCTTTGTGAAAATTCTTGGAGCAGTGGCTAATCCGAATGGAAGTGCCACAAACTGGTAATGCTTGTCCAGGAATGCGAACCTTAGGAACCGATGATGTTCCTTGTGGATAGGAATATGTAGATACGCATCCTTTAAATCCACCGTGGTCATGAATTGACCTTCCTGGATGGAAGGAAGAATTGTTCGAATGGTTTCCATTTTGAACGATGGAACCTTGAGAAACTTGTTTAGGATCTTGAGATCTAAGATTGGTCTGAATGTTCCCTCTTTTTTGGGAACTACGAACAGATTGGAGTAGAACCCCATCCCTTGTTCTCCTAATGGAACAGGATGAATCACTCCCATTTTTAACAGGTCTTCTACACAATGTAAGAATGCCTGTTTTTTTTATGTGGTCTGAAGACAATTGAGACCTGTGGAACCTCCCCTTTGGGGGAAGCCCCTTGAATTCCAGAAGATAACCTTGGGAGACTATTTCTAGTGCCCAAGGATCCAGAACATCTCTTGCCCAAGCCTGAGCGAAGAGAGAGAGTCTGCCCCCCACCAGATCCGGTCCCGGATCGGGGGCCAACATCTCATGCTGTCTTGGTAGCAGTGGCAGGTTTCTTGGCCTGCTTTCCTTTGTTCCAGCCTTGCATTGGCCTCCAGGCTGGCTTGGCTTGAGAAGTATTACCCTCTTGCTTAGAGGACGTAGCACTTGGGGCTGGTCCGTTTCTGCGAAAGGGACGAAAATTAGGTTTATTTTTGGCTTTGAAAGACCTATCCTGAGGAAGGGCGTGGCCCTTGCCCCCAGTGATATCAGAGATAATCTCTTTCAAGTCAGGGCCAAACAGCGTTTTCCCCTTGAAAGGAATGTTAAGCAATTTGTTCTTGGAAGACGCATCCGCTGACCAAGATTTTAGCCAAAGCGCTCTGCGCGCCACAATAGCAAAACCAGAATTTTTCGCCGCTAACCTAGCCAATTGCAAAGTGGCGTCTAGGGTGAAAGAATTAGCCAATTTGAGAGCATGAATTCTGTCCATAATCTCCTCATAAGAAGAAGAATTATTATTGAGCGCCTTTTCTAGTTCATCGAACCAGAAACACGCTGCTGTAGTGACAGGAACAATGCATGAAATTGGTTGTAGAAGGTAACCTTGCTGAACAAACATCTTTTTAAGCAAACCTTCTTTATCCATAGGATCTTTGAAAGCACAACTATCTTCTATGGGTATAGTGGTGCGTTTGTTTAGAGTAGAAACCGCCCCCTCGACCTTGGGGACTGTCTGCCATAAGTCCTTTCTGGGGTCGACCATAGGAAACAATTTTTTAAATATGGGGGGAGGGACGAAAGGTATACCGGGCCTTTCCCATTCTTTATTTACAATGTCCGCCACCCGCTTGGGTATAGGAAAAGCTTCGGGGGGCCCCGGGACCTCTAGGAACTTGTCCATTTTACATAATTTCTCTGGAATGACCAAATTCTCACAATCATCCAGAGTAGATAACACCTCCTTAAGCAGAGCGCGGAGATGTTCCAATTTAAATTTAAATGTAATCACATCAGGTTCAGCTTGTTGAGAAATTTTCCCTGAATCTGAAATTTCTCCCTCAGACAAAACCTCCCTGGCCCCCTCAGATTGGTGTAGGGGCACTTCAGAACCAATATCATCAGCGTCCTCATGCTCTTCAGTATTTTCTAAAACAGAGCAGTCGCGCTTTCGCTGATAAGTGGGCATTTTGGCTAAAATGTTTTTGATAGAATTATCCATTACAGCCGTTAATTGTTGCATAGTAAGGAGTATTGGCACACTAGATGTACTAGGGGCCTCCTGTGTGGGCAAGACTGGCGTAGACGAAGGAGGGGATGATGCAGTACCATGCTTACTCCCCTCACTTGAGGAATCATCTTGGGCATCATTTTCTCTAAATTTTGTGTCACATAAATCACATCTATTTAAATGAGAAGGAACCTTGGCTTCCCCACATACAGAACACAGTCTATCTGGTAGTTCAGACATGTTAAACAGGCATAAACTTGATAACAAAGTACAAAAAACGTTTTAAAATAAAACCGTTACTGTCACTTTAAATTTTAAACTGAACACACTTTATTACTGCAAATGTGAAAAAGTATGAAGGAATTGTTCAAAATTGACCAAAATTTCACCACAGTGTCTTAAAGCCTTAAGAGTATTGCACACCAAATTTGGAAACTTTAACCCTTAAAATAACGGAACCGGAGCCGTTTTTATATTTAACCCCTTTACAGTCCCTGGTATCTGCTTTGCTGAGACCCAACCAAGCCCAAAGGGGAATACGATACCAAATGACGCCTTCAGAAAGTCTTTTCTATGTATCAGAGCTCCTCACACATGCATCTGCATGTCATGCTTCCCAAAAACAAGTGCGCAATAGAGGCGCGAAAATGAGACTCTGCCTATGATAAGGGAAAGCCCCTAGAGAATAAGTCCAATACAGTGCCTGCCGGTTATTTTACATAGTTCCCAAGATTAAAATAATTCCTCAAGGCTATGGGGTATAAAATATGCTTATATATAAATCGTTTTAGCCCAGAAAATGTCTACAGTCTTAAAAGCCCTTGTGAAGCCCTTTTTTTCTTTATGTAATAAAAAATCGCTTACCGGATCCCATAGGGAAAATGACAGCTTCCAGCATTACATTGTCTTGTTAGAAATGTGTCATACCTCAAGCAGCAAAAGTCTGCTCACTGTTTCCCCCAACTGAAGTTAATTCCTCTCAACAGTCCTGTGTGGAAACAGCCATCGATTTTAGTAACGGTTGCTAAAATCATTTTCCTCTTACAAACAGAAATCTTCATCTCTTTTCTGTTTCAGAGTAAATAGTACATACCAGCACTATTTTAAAATAACAAACTCTTGATTGAATAATAAAAACTACAGTTAAACACTAAAAAACTCTAAGCCATCTCCGTGGAGATGTTGCCTGTACAACGGCAAAGAGAATGACTGGGGAAGGCGGAGCCTAGGAGGGATCATGTGACCAGCTTTGCTGGGCTCTTTGCCATTTCCTGTTGGGGAGAATATCCCACAAGTAAGGATGACGCCGTGGACCGGACACACCTATGTTGGAGAAATAGCATTTAAACCTCTACTTTTGTTTTAAAGGATTTACTGGGATTTGCTACAAAGATTATGCTCCTGCACAGATATAAACAAATCACCCTGCATCATTTTACAGCGTCAATTATTGAATAGAAAACTGCAGAAGGCAAGTACTAATGTCAATGTGTGAGGTTTGCTTTACCATTACAGTTATGTTCCTTTAAACAACTAAATTGCAATATTCTTTTTCTTCAGTATGTTTACTAAAAGAAAGTCTTTCACACACTTGATAAGCACTCCAGAAACAAAAAATCCAGTAAATAATTTTATTTTTCTACATTAAACATTCTTCACATTAGATCAATATCAAAATTTACAACTCTTTAAAAAAAAAATGAAAAATAAAAACAGACTTTAAGGCAAATTGCAGTTTTGGTTTTTAGAATATAAGGTGAATTTTACTTGTCTTTCACAATATCTCTTGCAATTAGTTCCTTCATAATCTCATTTGTACCGCCATAAATTGGTTGAACACGGGAATCTACATAAGCTCTGTGGGGAGAGAAAAAAAAAAGAAAGTAAAGTTGTTGCTTTTAAAGAAGACATCAATGCTTTTGTGTTTTGTCCACTCTTTACAACTAAAATCTTATCAAGACTAGATAATAGAAAGGGGTTTGGGTTTCAGACTAAGGACCTGATAGTTTAAAGCTCTCCGCTCAGATGAGATGATATAAAATGATCCTTCAGTACTGCAAGATCACTCACAAGATTCTGAAAGGGCAGATTTTGCTATACTTCAAGTGAGACCAGCTTGTGTAAAATGCTTACAGCATTTTATAAGCATTGTGAGAGAGCTTCAGACATAACCTGGGAACTTCCCTGTCCGCCCCTACTTCTGAAGCTGTCATTTTTATTTTACAATAGAGAAAATACAACGTGCAATATTATTTATAAAAGATATACAGAAATATACAAAAAGTATGATCTAATTTGTTATGGTAGCACAGAAATATTTAAAACAATTTGTAAAAAACTAAAACTAACTGCTGCATCTAAATGCATTAAAATACAAGAGTGTAAAGCTTAAATGTAATAAGTTATTTGTACAGCACCAACAGGTTCCCCATCGCTATAAACATAGGTATGATATGCAAAGTAGCATTTATAGGGAACAAGTGGGTAGAGGTTCCCTGCCAAGAGTTGCACTGTTGTAAATCAGCTCTCATGAACATGATCTACAAAACAGCTGGGCTCATAGGCTTAAATGCGAAGGGGACTCAAGGCGATGACAAAAGGAGGATATGGACTGAGGTAAGAAAAGTAACAATCATACGGCTAGATTTAGAGTTTGGCGTTAGCCGTCAAAACCAGCGTTAGAGGCTCCTAACGCTGGTTTTGGGCTACCGCTGGTATTTAGAGTCATTCAGGAAAGGGTCTAACGCTCACTTTGCAGCCGCGACTTTTCCATACCACAGATCCCCCTACGCCAATTGCGTATCCTATCTTTTCAATGGGATCTTTCTAACGCCGGTATTTAGAGTCGTGGCTGAAGTGAGCGTTAGAACTCTAACGACAAAACTCCAGCCGCAGAAAAAAGTCAGTAGTTAAGAGCTTTCTGGGCTAACGCAGGTTTATAAAGCTCTTAGAGCAAGTTTTCTCTGTGAAAAAAATCACAAAAAGACAAAGGCGCCTCCTAGTGTAATACAGTTGGTGAAAGAGATTTGATAGGTAATCAAAAAGGTACTCACAAGTGGAGCAGCACCCAATTGTGCTAAATCAAACAAGAAGAGAAGCCTGATGAAACAGACAGCAGTCTGAGAAACGCGTTGCTTGTTCTTTTAATATCTAGTGTCATGAGACACTGAGATTTTTATTTTATTAATAAAATTTGGTTTTATGTAAACCTCTTTGTGAGAGTCTGAGCTCTATCAGTCCGGCAAGACATTGGAGAAACCAGTTTCCTTGCAGTGTCAGTGAGCTGGGACACTGTGAGATCCCAGTCTGTTTGATTTAGCACAATTGGGTGCTGCTCCACTTGTGAGTACCTTTTTGATTACCTATCAAATCTCTTTCACCAACTGTATTACACTAGGAGGCGCCTTTGTCTTTTTGTGATTTTTTTCACAGAGAAAACTTGCTCTTAGATCCTGATTTCCCTGACAAAGCAGCTGACTCCAGTCATTATCTGTGTTCCTGATCATTGATCATCCTGGTATTTGATCACATTCATCATTTGGGACTATACCCACCCCAATTGGGACATTTACCATCTATATAACATTGCAGAAGAAGACAGCATTTCCAGATAAGAACCTTTCAGGAATTTCTTATTACTGTATTTGTTATTATTTGTGTTGTATCCTATGTTTCTCATAGTCCCATATTTATAAGAATTGTTTCTTTTTTGTTTACATTATTCCGTATAGTATATTTTATTATAGTTATTATATGTAATATCTTGTTCTCTTCTCTCTTAGCCTATTTACATAATAATCATATAAGGTCCTGTGCGCCCCCTAGTAGTAACACACCCTTAGTGTTACTGATTGTTTCTTTTTATAAAGCTCTTAACTACTGTGCTCTAAAGTACACTAACACCCATAAACTACCTATGTACCCCTAAACCGAGGCCCCCCCACATCGCCGCCACTCTATTAAATTTTTTTAACCCCTAATCTACCGACCGCACACCGCCGCCACCTACGTTATCCCTATGTACCCCTAATCTGCTGCCCCTAATACCGCCGACACCTACATATTTATTAACCCCTAATCTGCCGCCCCCACTATCGCTGACACCTGCATATTTTTTTAACCCCTAATATGCCGCTCCGTACACCGCCGCAACCTACATTATACCTATGTACCCCTAATCTGCTGCCCCTAACACAGCCGACCCCTATATTATATTTATTAACCCCTAATCTGCCACCCCCAACGTCGCCTTCACCTACCTACAATTAACCCCTAATCTGCCGTCCACTATCAATAAATAAATTAAATAAAATACCTACAAATAAATACAATTAAATCAACTAAAGTACAAAAAATAAAAAAAGCTAAGTTACAAAAAATAAAATATTTACAAACATAATAAAAATATTACAACAATTTTAAGTTAATTACACCTACTCTAAGCCCCCTAATAAAATAAAGCCCCCCAAAATAAAAAAATGCCCTACCCTATTCTAAAATTAAAATAGAAAAGCTCTTTTACCTTACCAGCCCTGAAAAGGGCCCTTTGCGGGGCATGCCCCAAAGAATTCAGCTCTTTTGCCTGTAAAAAACAAACAAACAAACATACAATACACCCCCAACATTACAACCCACCACCCACATACCCCTAATCTAACCCAAACCCCCCTTAAATAAACCTAACACTAAGCCCCTGAAGATCTTCCTACCTTGTCTTCACCATGCCAGGTATCACCGATCGCTCCAGGCTCTGAAGTCTTCATCCAAGCCCAAGCGGGGGCTGGCGATCCATGATCCGGCTGAAGTCTTCTATCAAGCGACAGCTGAAGAGGTCCAGAAGAGGCTCCAAAGTCTTCCTCCTATCCGGAAGAGTAGATCCGGACCGGCAACCATCGTCTTCCAAGTGGTCACAAGCGGCTCCATGTTTAAGACCTCCGGCGCGGATCCATCCTCTTCTTGCGACGTCCTAAGTCCGAATGAAGGTTCCTTTTTAATGACGTCATCCAAGATGGCGTCCCTCGAATTCCGATTGGCTGATAGGATTCTATCAGCCAATCGGAATTAAGGTAGGGAAAATCTGATTGGCTGATTGAATCAGCCAATCAGATTGAGCTTGCATTCTATTGGATGTTTCGATCAGCCAACAGAATGCGAGCTCAATCTGATTGGATCAGCCAATCGGATTGAACTTGAATCTGATTGGCTGATTCCATCAGCCAATCAGATTTTTCCTACCTTAATTCCGATTGGCTGATAGAATCCTATCAGCCAATCGGAATTCGAGGGACGCCATCTTGGATGACGTCATTTAAAAGGAACCTTCATTCGGACTTAGGACGTCGCAAGAAGAGGATGGATCCGCGCCGGAGGTCTTCAACATGGAGCCGCTTGTCACCGCTTTGAAGAAGATGGTTGCCGGTCTGGATCTATTCTTCTGCCCGGATAGCATGAAGACTTTGGAGCCTCTTCTGGACCTCTTCAGCCGTCGCTTGATAGAAGACTTCAGCCAGATGATGGATCGCCAGCCCCCGCTTGGGCTTGAAGACTTCGGAGCCTGGAGCGATCGGTGATACCTGGCATGGTGAAGACAAGGTAGGAAGATCTTCAGGGGCTTAGTGTTAGGTTTATTTAAGGGGGGTTTGGGTTAGATTAGGGGTATGTGGGTGATGGGTTGTAATGTTGGGGGGGGTTATTGTATGTTTTTTTCTTTACAGGCAAAAGAGCTGAATTCTTTGGGGCATGCCCCGCAAAGGGCCCTTTTCAGGGCTGGTAAGGTAAAAGAGCTTTTCTATTTTAATTTTAGAATAGGGTAGGTCATTTTTTTATTTTGGGGGGGATTTTTTATTTTATTAGGGGGCTTAGAGTAGGTGTAATTAGTTTAAAATTGTTGTAATATTTTTCTAATGTTTGTAAATATTTTTTTATTTTTTGTAACTTCGTTCTTTTTTATTTTTTGTACTTTAGTTAGTTTATTTCATTGTATTTATTTGTAGGTATTGTATTTAATTAATTTATTGATAGTGTAGTGTTAGGTTTAATTGTAACTTAGGTTAGGATTTATTTTACAGGTAATTTTGTAATTATTTTAACTAGGTAGCTATTAAATAGTTAATAACTATTTAATAGCTATTGTACCTGGTTAAAATAATTACAAAGTTGCCTGTAAAATAAATATTAATCCTAAAATAGCTACAATATAATTATAATTTATATTGTAGCTATATTAGGGTTTATTTTACAGGTAAGTATTTAGCTTTTAATAGGAATAATTTATTTGATAAGAGTTTATTTATTTCGTTAGATTTAAATTATATTTAACTTAGGGGGGTGTTAGTGTTAGGGTTAGACTTAGCTTTAGGGGTTAATACATTTATTAGAGTAGCGGTGGGATCCGGTCGGCAGATTAGGGGTTAATTATTGTAGGTGGCGGCGACAGATTAGGGGTTAATAAATATAATATAGGGGTCGGCGGTGTTAGGGGCAGCAGATTAGGGGTACATAGGGATAACGTAGGTTGCGGCGGTGTACGGAGCGGCAGATTAGGGGTTAATAATAATATGCAGGGGTCAGCGATAGCGGGGGCGGCAGATTAGGGGTTAATAAGTGTAAGGTTAGGGGTGTTTAGACTCGGGGTACATGTTAGAGTGTTAGGTGCAGACATAGGAAGTGTTTTCCCATAGGAAACAATGGGGGCTGCGTTAGGAGCTGAACGCTGCTTTTTTGCAGGTGTTAGGTTTTTTTTCAGCTCAAACAGCCCCATTGTTTCCTATGGGGGAATCGTGCACGAGCACGTTTTTGAAGCTGGCCGCGTCCGTAAGCACCGCTAGTATCGAGAGTTGCAGTGGCGATAAATTATGCTCTCCTTTTTGGAGCCTAACGCACTGAAAACGCAGCCATTCTGTGAACTCTAAATACCAGCGGTATTTAAAAGGTGCGGGGGAAAAAAAGCATGCGTTAGCTACGCGGGTCATTACCGACAAAACTCTAAATCTAGCCGATAATTTGTAAAAACACTGGTGAATCTAAATGCATTAAAATACAAAAGAGAAAGTGCAAAGCTTAAAGGGACACTCAGGTTAAATTAAATTTTCATGATTCAGATACAGCATATAATTTTAAACAACTTTCCAATTTACTTCCATTAAAAAAAATGTGCAGTCTTTTATATTTACAATTTCTGAGTCACCAGATCCTACTGAGCATGTGCAAGAATTCACAGACTATACGTATATGCATCTGTGATTGGCTGATTGCTATCACATGGTACAAGGGGAGTGGAAATATACATAACTTTGAAATTTGTTATAAAAAAAATCTACTACTCATTTGATGTTCAGACTAAGTGCTATTGCATTGTCTTGTTATCTTGCATTTGTTGATTATGCAAATCTAATGTGTTGACTGGTCCTTTAAATGTAATAATACCAAAGATAACCAATCTCAAGTGAAAAAAAAAAATATATAAAATACAAAGTGTAAGTACAACAAAGCTCATATCATGCAGTGCTATGTTGCACTGGGCTTGTCTCTTTTACAAGAAACATCCCTTAGAGAAGTATAGCAAAATTTGCCTGTCTAGACAGATCTCCCAGTGCTGGAGGATCATTTTAGATCATCTCATCTGAGCGGAGAGCTTTATGGGAAGCATCTCTTGAGGACTTCCAGGTTCCGACCCTTTTCTTATAGCATTCAGAGCGTTTAGCTCCTGTGAAGTCTGTACTTTTCTCTCCAAGCAGGAGAATCTTATTCTCTAAGTGTATGTTCATGTTTGAAAATGCTTGATAAATTCCATATAAAAATTTAAAAAAGTGCTATTCAATGCATAAATACAAACTTTGCAATGGGGTATTCCCACATGTATCCCCATCCTCCATGGAGTTGGACACCTTGGGTCGCCACAGCATTCTGGAGATCAGAAGCCCTGTAATACAATAACATAAGGCATTAATATGGTGTTATACCATATATCCAGTAACATATAAATAGGGGTTGACATTTATGTTAAACATACAAACTTGTCAGAATATTAAAGGGACAGTAAAGTCAAAACTAAACTCATGATTCAGATAGGGCATGCAATTTTAAACAACTTTCCAATTTACTTTTATCATCAAATTTGCTTTGTTCCCTTGGTGGTATTTTTGAAAAAGCTAAACCTAGCTAGGGTCAAACCGATTTCTAAACCGTTGAAAACCACCTCTTAGCTCAGAGCATTTTAAAAGTTCTTCACAGTTATACAGTGTTAGTTCATGTGTGTCATATAGATAACATTGTGCTCACTCCCGTTTAGTTATTTAGGAGTCTTCACTGATTGACTACACTGCATGTCTGTCAAAAGCACTTAGATAAGGAGGTTGTCTACAGAGGCTTAGATACAAGGTAATCACAGAGGTAAAAAGCATATTAATATAACTGTGTTGGTTATGCAAAACTGGGGAATGGATAATAAAAGGGATTATCTATCTTTTTAAATAAGAAAAAAAAATTGGTGTTCAGTCGCTTTAAGTGACATTGACCTCCAAATTAAATAAAATGAAACACTAATTTATATTATTTATTCTAGATTATTTTAGTTATAAAAATGTGCTTGTCCAACACTCTCTAGAGAGGTTAGAGTCAGTATTTAAGTATGCTGCAAAGTTGTCAAACCAGCTTGGAATCCTGGCTGCCCAAGCTTGTGGGAGTGAGACAGCATTAGCTGCCCACATTTATCATTATACAAGCAAACACTTGCGCAGCCCCAAGCCCCTGCAACTGCTCCCCCAAGGCAGATCTGTCTGGGTGAGTTTATTTACAACCTCTGCTTTTTAAAAGAGAAAGTAAAAAAGTTAGAATACAAATTTCTTGATTCAAATAGAGCATGCAATTTGAAACAGATTTCCAATTTACTTAGTTCTCTTGATATCCTTTGTTGAAAAGCCAACCTAGTTAGACTCAGGAACAGCAATACACTACAGGGAACTAGCTGCTGATTGGAGTCTGCACTTAAGTCTCTTTCATTGGCTCACTCAATGTGTTCAGCTAGTTACCAGTAGTGCATTGATGCCCCTTAAACAAAGGATACCAAGAGCATTAAGCAAATTTTGGGAAAACTGTATGCTATATCTAAATCAAGAAAAAATGTTTTGGCTCCCTTTAACTTGCGATTGCAGGGACACTCTGCTTAAAGTGAATGTAAAGTTTAATGAATCAGTGCCCGGTTTTTAAAAATATTCTTAAAAACAGGGTCAGAGTAACATGGAGTGGCGCATGTATTGGTAAGTAATTCAGTGCAGGAATCACCCTAGTATTAACGAGCTTTGCAAAATATGTATTTAATCATTATATTATAAAACGGATTGTCTTTATTATATAACAGTACACTTGCATAAGTGACAATAGTACAGTGCATGCGGTTGGGAGCAAACACAGCAGATAATGATATATAAATTAGACTTCTTTGATTGGATGCATCACTTTTAAGTAGAACAGCCCTTTTTCTAGGGCTGTCTTATGTGACATAATGGTAATAAAAATAGTTATTTAAAAACAAAGCTGTGCTTTCAACTAAAAGTAAGTGATTTTCAATGGGGACATCTTTAAAAATAATAGATAGATATGTTTTGCTTAGGATACATATTGCACTGCTTTATAATCTTTTAATGATTTATGCAAAAAAATTGAAAATATTTAATATTAGCTAATCTTAGTTTAACATTGTCTAACATTTTACACGAGTGGTCAGTAAAATCAGCCAGGTGGTGTGACCATTAAATAGATCCTAGGGATAAAAAATATAGTGCATGTATGTGAGAAATACTGTTCTGCAAGACTGAATCGCAACAGGAACCCATTAAAGACTGCAGAAACACTGCTGCCCACAGAGACTGGTTGAGCATTTACTTTTCTATTTCTAGTACTAATTGAAAACCATACAGAAGTGACCTTTTAAAAGGAGAAAATAATCTTGTGAAGTACAGCCGAGCAGTCTAACAAACTCTAGGAATTTATCCATAAAGCCTCCCCAATAAAAAAAAAATCTGTCCATTTGTTAGCAAACATATCTGAACCAGTGTTTTTATTGCTCAGGAGAATTTTAACATCCACTTTCCTTTCAGTGGACAAAGCTTTGAAAAGATCAAGTGGAAACAAAGACCAAGGTTGTGAAAAGAGCGGAATGACAACTCCTTGGATACATGGGCAGTGGTGTACGTAACATTAAGTGTTTGTGCCAGCTACTCACAATTAGCAAACCTTTAGTTTCCAATCAATAGAATCAGTTAGTCAAGTGTCTATTCTAGCATTCTCATGAATCAGCAAGTCAATGACATTAAGGTCAGTGTGCAGTGCAGCATACCAGTGGGAAATACAAACATGATCCTTGTGTAATATATATATATATATATATATATATATATATATATATATATATATATATATATATATATATATATATATATATATATATATCCTCCATGTGTATCTGCACTCTCAATGTCCAATAGTCGCCAACCAGGGTGCCAGATCAGTAAGTATTCATAGTAATCTGCAACATAGGACTGCACTCACTGGATTTATGTAAAAAATCTCTTTAATTAGGTAACGTTTCGGAGCACGCAGGCTCCTTCCTCAGACCAATACAAAACATGCAACTAAACACTGTGTCTTATAAACATATTGTGCCCCACCCACCACCAAATTAACTGTGAATTGCGCCAAAACTGGGGTTGTCATAGTGATAACCCCTAACCCCCTCAGTGTTACCATACTACTAATCAAACAATTCCTAGGATAATTCATAAAAGCTTCAAAGTTGTATAGGTGGTACAATAAATGCATGAGCCACAAAAAGTGCCTATTACTAAATGTAAAGCTAAACATCCATGTGTTCCAGTACATACATAAATGGATTACTTAGATAAGAGATATATGACTGCCAAAACATTTCATATTGGTGTAAATTAGACCTTCATATGTGATATATAGACATATAGATATATATGGCAGTACAGCAGTGCATTACACATAGTCACATCGGTTATACATGTATTAGTCATTACATCAGAGTAGCACTGTGTAACCCTCTTATTGTGTTTGAACTGTGAGTTCATATTAACGTTTATGATATGCCGTTCCCACTAGGTGATAATGTATCTGCAGCTGATCTCTATTCAATCAAAATTAGGGACTCGTACTGTAAACCCTTAAAGCAGCATTATCACTCTTACCTTATGTATTACTTTATAATATGTCTGTATATATTGTGTTTTAAGGTCAGATTAGGCTCCCAATCTTCTGTAGGACAGATCGTTGCATGAACAAAAACGTAGCTAAAAGAACGGGTCACTAGATTGTATTAGGCGCCCAGAGAAGCAGCTCCGGCGCCCGTACTGCTCATTAGCATAGCGCATGGCTAATTTACATAAGTTGATGACGTATGCGCGTGTATCTGCGCGTCGTCATGGTGACCCAGCAGGGCGTTAGGCAATATGCGATCGTGACCGCTTGTGTTACATCGTGTTAGCTATAGTCAAAGCCTTAATATGGGACACACTTAAAGGAATATTCCTTTAGCAAGGGCATACAAAATAAAAAATAAAGATTTAAAATTTATATTTCACACTGAGTGGGCTGAGAGCATCGTAATGGATGTATATATATGTGTGTGTCACCACTGTATTACTGACATACATCTAAGTGTCTCATAAGGCTAACCACATTATGTATAAAGTTTGTACATATACTTTAAGTTAGGCACACTAAGAATGACAGAGAGACCTTATCCCCTGTAATGTTGATAACAAAAATAATCAAGTAGCAATCCATAGAAATGCAGAAGGCTGTGTAAATCTTTGTAGCCTATTCAACAATAAAACAGCCATAGGGTTAGACTACGTGTGGGGTCAGTTCAGATAGAACTGAAAGTTTTTTACATTAACACATATGTGTATACAAATGTTTAATAATAGTACAGTCTAGGACCTTGTGCCTGGACCCTCATGAGTCCATTCAGTAAAACCTCAAAATATATCATTGGTTTACTGTTATAAATGGCAATCAAAGTGACATCACATTCTCCCGAATAGCTTAGTATAGGTTTAGCAATATAGTGTTATTAGATTGTTAATGTCTTTAGGTAAAAAAAGTCTGTATCAGTCCTACTGAAAACAGATCCTGTGTTAGGTTGCCAGGAACAAACACAGTGTACTCCAACTAGTTCAAGAATACCATAGGTGTCCCATTAATACCCATATGTCACGTATTAAAGTGACCTGCTTCCATCACTAAGTAGCCAACACACAGGCCCATAAATGACACTTAAGTTGGACCCACCAAGTGTGGTCCAAACTTACCCGAGATCCAACTAACTCTTTTAAAAGGGACATTGATATGACTCTATCTGAAGCAAAACGGCTGAATTGGATCAGCAGTGATGAATTTAATTTTCTCAATAGTATGTATCCCATACATCCAATTCTATATACCCTTCCCAAGATACACAAGGACCAAAAGAACCCCCCTGGGAGGCCAATTGTATCGGCACGGGGGTCCCTGCTGCAACCCCTAGCAATATTTGTTGACGCAATCCTACAGCCACTGGTGAGATCAATGGACTCATATATTAGGGACTCAGGTGACCTCATTACCATACTTAGTACCGTGGACACAATTAGCGACAGTGACCTGTTGGTCACTATGGACGTAAGGAGCCTATACACGGTTATCCCCCACACAGATGGACTCAAGGCGGTCACACTAGCCCTGTCAAGGTTCCCATATGTGGGACCTCCGCTTTCCCTGATACTTGACCTACTGGAGAAATGTTTAACCCTCAACTACTTTCGCTTTGAAAGTACGTTCTACCAACAGCTTATGGGGACAGCAATGGGGTCGAACATGGCCCCATCTTACGCTAACTTGTACATGGAGCGCTATGAGCGTGATATCATAGATGTATACAATATTGATACAATAAGACATTTCAAAAGGTACATTGATGATGTCTTCCTCATATGGCAGGGCACGGAGGAATCCTTGAAGGAATGGGTAGTACAACTTAACACACTTGAATCCCCAATTAAATTTGAGTTGAAATATGACCTGAACAGTATTGACTTTCTAGATCTAAGAATCTATAAGAAAGGAGGCAAACTATTCACAACTCTATACACCAAACCAACTGATCGAAACTCTATTCTTGAGGCATCCAGTAACCATCCTCCACACACCAGAAAGGCGATCATAAAGTCACAGATGATCCGAGTATTAAGAAATAATACTGAAAATAGTAACCGTGAACCACAACTACAAATGATGACAGAGAAGTTCCTACAAAGGGGATACAAGATGGAGCTCATACAGGGTGTCATTGATGAGATCATTACTCAGGAGGATCACCAGTCTAAATGTCTGGCACAGACCAAAAAGGAAAGGATGATATTCACCACCACCTATAATAAAGGGAAAGACAAGATGGCACAGGACATCAGAAATAGATGGGAGATCCTAGCGACTGACCAGAGTTTACCATTTACACATATGGACCCCCCCATTATGGGGTATAGACGTGGAAGGAGTCTAAGGGATCTACTCATGGCTACAGACCCACAGCAATGCTATATGAAACAGCAATGGCTTATGACAAAGAAAAAGGGCTGCTACAGATGCCTGGGATGCACAACTTGCAGTGGAATGATCCCATGTAAAGTGTTTAGACATCCACACACTACTCAAAAGTACACAATAAGACATTATATCACCTGTACGACGACTCATGTGATCTATCTATTGAGTTGCTGCTGTGGCCAATTTTATGTAGGAAAAACGACAGACAATGCACGTCTCAGAATGGCGAACCATAGATCAGCCATAAGAAGCGCCCTGGATAAAGGAACTTCGGACCAACCTGTGGCAAGACATTTCCTTATGGCCAAACATAAAGTAACAGATTTAAGGTTCATCTTGATTGACCACGTTCCATCCCTCAAACGAGGTGGGGACAGAGATAGAACCCTACTCCAGATGGAAGCGAGATGGATTCATAGACTTGGTACCCTATACCCCAAAGGCCTGAATATGTCCAATGACTGGCACTGCTTCCTCTGAAACTAAGCTACAATGGCTACTTTACATTCCGGTCTTGTGATGAGGCACCTGGTGCATTCCACCCGCGATTGTGGGACACAAGTCAGGTCATGATGTTGGACCAGCGGAGCACAGATAAGGTACAGGACCTGCCTGGACACACTATAGTTGGTTAACTAACCAGTGAGTTTCATATGCCCTAGTGTGATACACACTTGGTGGGTCCAACTTAAGTGTCATTTATGGGCCTGTGTGTTGGCTACTTAGTGATGGAAGCAGGTCACTTTAATACGTGACATATGGGTATTAATGGGACACCTATGGTATTCTTGAACTAGTTGGAGTACACTGTGTTTGTTCCTGGCAACCTAACACAGGATCTGTTTTCAGTAGGACTGATACAGACTTTTTTTACCTAAAGACATTAACAATCTAATAACACTATATTGCTAAACCTATACTAAGCTATTCGGGAGAATGTGATGTCACTTTGATTGCCATTTATAACAGTAAACCAATGATATATTTTGAGGTTTTACTGAATGGACTCATGAGGGTCCAGGCACAAGGTCCTAGACTGTACTATTATTAAACATTTGTATACACATATGTGTTAATGTAAAAAACTTTCAGTTCTATCTGAACTGACCCCACACGTAGTCTAACCCTATGGCTGTTTTATTGTTGAATAGGCTACAAAGATTTACACAGCCTTCTGCATTTCTATGGATTGCTACTTGATTATTTTTGTTATCAACATTACAGGGGATAAGGTCTCTCTGTCATTCTTAGTGTGCCTAACTTAAAGTATATGTACAAACTTTATACATAATGTGGTTAGCCTTATGAGACACTTAGATGTATGTCAGTAATACAGTGGTGACACACACATATATATACATCCATTACGATGCTCTCAGCCCACTCAGTGTGAAATATAAATTTTAAATCTTTATTTTTTATTTTGTATGCCCTTGCTAAAGGAATATTCCTTTAAGTGTGTCCCATATTAAGGCTTTGACTATAGCTAACACGATGTAACACAAGCGGTCACGATCGCATATTGCCTAACGCCCTGCTGGGTCACCATGACGACGCGCAGATACACGCGCATACGTCATCAACTTATGTAAATTAGCCATGCGCTATGCTAATGAGCAGTACGGGCGCCGGAGCTGCTTCTCTGGGCGCCTAATACAATCTAGTGACCCGTTCTTTTAGCTACGTTTTTGTTCATGCAACGATCTGTCCTACAGAAGATTGGGAGCCTAATCTGACCTTAAAACACAATATATACAGACATAATATAAAGTAATACATAAGGTAAGAGTGATAATGCTGCTTTAAGGGTTTACAGTACGAGTCCCTAATTTTGATTGAATAGAGATCAGCTGCAGATACATTATCACCTAGTGGGAACGGCATATCATAAACGTTAATATGAACTCACAGTTCAAACACAATAAGAGGGTTACACAGTGCTACTCTGATGTAATGACTAATACATGTATAACCGATGTGACTATGTGTAATGCACTGCTGTACTGCCATATATATCTATATGTCTATATATCACATATGAAGGTCTAATTTACACCAATATGAAATGTTTTGGCAGTCATATATCTCTTATCTAAGTAATCCATTTATGTATGTACTGGAACACATGGATGTTTAGCTTTACATTTAGTAATAGGCACTTTTTGTGGCTCATGCATTTATTGTACCACCTATACAACTTTGAAGCTTTTATGAATTATCCTAGGAATTGTTTGATTAGTAGTATGGTAACACTGAGGGGGTTAGGGGTTATCACTATGACAACCCCAGTTTTGGCGCAATTCACAGTTAATTTGGTGGTGGGTGGGGCACAATATGTTTATAAGACACAGTGTTTAGTTGCATGTTTTGTATTGGTCTGAGGAAGGAGCCTGCGTGCTCCGAAACGTTACCTAATTAAAGAGATTTTTTACATAAATCCAGTGAGTGCAGTCCTATGTTGCAGATTACTATATATATATATATATATATATATATATATATATATATATATATATATATATATGTGTATATGTATATATATATATATATATATATGTATATGTGTATGTGTATATATATATATATATGTATGTATATGTGTATGTGTATATATATATATATATATATATATATATATATATATATGTGTATGTGTATGTGTATGTGTATGTGTATGTGTATGTGTATGTGTATGTGTATGTGTATATATATATATATATATATATATATCTGTATGTATATATATATATATATATATATATGTATATCTGTATGTATATATATATATATATATATGTATATGTGTATGTATATATATATATATATATATATATATATATATATATGTATATGTGTATGTATATATATATATATATATATATATATATATATATATATGTATATGTGTATGTGTATATATATATATATATGTATATGTGTATATATATATATATGTGTATGTGTATATATATGTATATATGTGTATGTGTATATATATATATATATATATATATATATATATATATATATATATATATATATATATATATATATATATATATATATATATATATATATATATATATATATATATATATATATATATATATATATATATATATATATTAAGCAATTTCCAGTTCAGCCCACCAGTAGCCAACTCGCCTGGGTGCAATGATATACCATGAAATAGAAAGCAAAAGAAATGCACTCTCAGGACTTTTCCACAAAAAAAACAATTTAATGGAACGTTTTCGGGGTTCACAACCCCTTCATCAGCATGCAAAACAAACAAAATTCAACTCATTTATAGTGTTACATATCAATTACAACATATCAACCTAAGTGTCTCTCCAAAGGAAAAGTGCGCCAATTTTTCGAATTTGGAACGCATATTGCGTTCCACAGTGCTATCCGAAACCGGAAGTTGTATTACCTCACTTCCGGTTTACGGATTCAACAAACAAAACGTGAAATAAAAGATAAAGTAGTGTACTCTACAATTTCAAACGTATTAATGTGACATACTAATTTGAGGGACTTATTATAACAGTGTGCCACCTTCTAATAAGTGCCAAGAAAATTGTGATGAATATACATTGTCGAACGTTGCTACATCCGGTCGGCATAGAAACAGTAACCATGGTAATCATAAACAACTCTGATTGCCAAAACGTGCCATAATTTGCAATGGTATGCCAGCTGAATGAAACAACAATATTCATAGTGCCATAAGTAACGTGTACTGAATTATATACAATCATATTGTATATATAAAAAAAAGAATACTAATTTAAAAATTGAATAGTTAAAAAATAAAAATTAAAAAATAAAAGTTGGACCATATGACAGTACAATTGATTGGAATGGCAAGTAACAAACGTAATGTTGCAAATGTGAGTGCTGTGACTCATAATGTATCGCCAGTATATTACAGCAAAGTGGCGTTTAAACATATATAATGCTACACTAAATTCGCAAGCAAATGAAGATCAGATTAGAGCAGTAGATATATATAACAGTATTATAGGGCTGTGCTATTTGGGCTGCTTTTTCGTTAGGGCACAGTTTT
>NC_069499.1:568721926-568891926 GCF_027579735.1 Bombina bombina
CACAGACCCACTCACTTCAGCTGACACAGCCTTTTGCAACAGCTGAATTTTAAATTCACAGACCCACTCACCTCAGCTGACACAGCCTTTTGCAACAGCTGAATTTTAAAGTATCTTGCCACAGCCTTAAAGAAAATTCACAGACTCGCTCACTTCAGCTGACACAGCCTTTTGCAACAGCTGAATTTTAAAGTATCTTGCCACAGCCTTAAAGAAAATTCACAGACCCACTCACCTCAGCTGACACAGCCTTTTGCAACAGCTGAATTTTAAAGTATCTTGCCACAGTCTTAAAGAAAATTCACAGACCCACTCACCTCAGCTGACACAGCCTTTTGCAACAGCTGAATTTTAAATTATCTTGCCACAGTCTTAAAGAAAATTCACAGATCCACTCACTTCAGCTGGCACAGCCTTTTGCAACAGCTGAATTTTAAAGTATATTGCCACAGTCTTAAAGAAAATTCACAGACCCACTCACTTCAGCTGACACAGCCTTTTGCAACAGCTGAATTTTAAAGTATCTTGCCACAGCCTTAAAGAAAATTCACAGACCCACTCACTTCAGCTGACACAGCCTTTTGCAACAGCTGAATTTTAAAGGATCTTGCCACAGCCTTAAAGAAAATTCACAGATCCACTCACCTCAGCTGACACAGCCTTTTGCAACAGCTGAATTTTAAAGTATCTTGCCACAGTCTTAAAGAAAATTCACAGACCCACTCACTTCAGCTGGCACAGCCTTTTGCAACAGCTGAATTTTAAAGTATCTTGCCACAGTCTTAAAGAAAATTCACAGACCCACTCACTTCAGCTGACACAGCCTTTTGCAACAGCTGAATTTTAAAGTTTCGTGCCACAGTCTTAAAGAAAATTCACAGACCCACTCACTTCAGCTGACACAGCCTTTTGCAACAGCTGAATTTTAAAGTATCTTGCAACAGTCTTAAAGAAAATTCACAGACCCACTCACTTCAGCTGACACAGCCTTTTGCAACAGCTGAATTTTAAAGTATCTTGCCACAGTCTTAAAGAAAATTCACAGACCCACTCACTTCAGCTGACACAGCCTTTTGTAACAGCTGAATTTTAAAGTATCTTGCCACAGTCTTAAAGAATTTTCACAGACCCACTCACTTCAGCTGACACAGCCTTTTGCAACAGCTGAATTTTAAATTCACAGACCCACTCACCTCAGCTGACACAGCCTTTTGCAACAGCTGAATTTTAAAGTATCTTGCCACAGTCTTAAAGAAAATTCACAGACTCACTCACCTCAGCTGACACAGCCTTTTGCAACAGCTGAATTTTAAAGTATCTTGCCACAGCCTTAAAGAAAATTCACAGACCCACTCACCTCAGCTGACACAGCCTTTTGCAACAGCTGAATTTTAAAGTATCTTGCCACAGTCTTAAAGAAAATTCACAGACCCACTCACCTCAGCTGACACAGCCTTTTGCAACAGCTGAATTTTAAATTATCTTGCCACAGTCTTAAAGAAAATTCACAGATCCACTCACTTCAGCTGGCACAGCCTTTTGCAACAGCTGAATTTTAAAGTATATTGCCACAGTCTTAAAGAAAATTCACAGACCCACTCACTTCAGCTGACACAGCCTTTTGCAACAGCTGAATTTTAAAGTATCTTGCCACAGACTTAAAGAAAATTCACAGACCCACTCACTTCAGCTGACACAGCCTTTTGCAACAGCTGAATTTTAAAGGATCTTGCCACAGCCTTAAAGAAAATTCACAGATCCACTCACCTCAGCTGACACAGCCTTTTGCAACAGCTGAATTTTAAAGTATCTTGCCACAGTCTTAAAGAAAATTCACAGACTCACTCACTTCAGTTGACACAGCCTTTTGCAACAGCTGAATTTTAAAGTATCTTGCCACAGTCTTAAAGAAAATTCACAGACCCACTCACTTCAGCTGACACAGCCTTTTGCAACAGCTGAATTTTAAAGTATCTTGCCACAGTCTTAAAAAAAATTCACAGACCCACTCACTTCAGCTGACACAGCCTTTTGCAACAGCTGAATTTTAAAGTATCTTGCCACAGTCTTAAAGAAAATTCACAGACCCACTCACTTCAGCTGACACAGCCTTTTGTAACAGCTGAATTTTAAAGTATCTTGCCACAGTCTTAAAGAATTTTCACAGACCCACTCACTTCAGCTGACACAGCCTTTTGCAACAGCTGAATTTTAAATTCACAGACCCACTCACCTCAGCTGACACAGCCTTTTGCAACAGCTGAATTTTAAAGTATCTTGCCACAGCCTTAAAGAAAATTCACAGACTCACTCACTTCAGCTGACACAGCCTTTTGCAACAGCTGAATTTTAAAGTATCTTGCCACAGCCTTAAAGAAAATTCACAGACCCACTCACCTCAGCTGACACAGCCTTTTGCAACAGCTGAATTTTAAAGTATCTTGCCACAGTCTTAAAGAAAATTCACAGACCCACTCACCTCAGCTGACACAGCCTTTTGCAACAGCTGAATTTTAAATTATCTTGCCACAGTCTTAAAGAAAATTCACAGATCCACTCACTTCAGCTGGCACAGCCTTTTGCAACAGCTGAATTTTAAAGTATATTGCCACAGTCTTAAAGAAAATTCACAGACCCACTCACTTCAGCTGACACAGCCTTTTGCAACAGCTGAATTTTAAAGTATCTTGCCACAGCCTTAAAGAAAATTCACAGACCCACTCACTTCAGCTGACACAGCCTTTTGCAACAGCTGAATTTTAAAGGATCTTGCCACAGCCTTAAAGAAAATTCACAGATCCACTCACCTCAGCTGACACAGCCTTTTGCAACAGCTGAATTTTAAAGTATCTTGCCACAGTCTTAAAGAAAATTCACAGACTCACTCACTTCAGCTGACACAGCCATTTGCAACAGCTGAATTTTAAAGTATCTTGCCACAGTCTTAAAGAAAATTCACAGACCCACTCACTTCAGTTGACACAGCCTTTTGCAACAGCTGAATTTTAAAGTATCTTGCCACAGTCTTAAAGAAAATTCACAGACCCACTCACTTCAGCTGACACAGCCTTTTGCAACAGCTGAATTTTAAAGTATCTTGCCACAGTCTTAAAGAAAATTCACAGACCCACTCACTTCAGCTGACACAGCCTTTTGCAACAGCTGAATTTTAAAGTATCTTGCCACAGTCTTAAAGAAAATTCACAGACCCACTCACTTCAGCTGACACAGCCTTTTGCAACAGCTGCATTTTAAAGTATCTTGCCACAGTCTTAAAGAAAATTCACAGACCCAGTCACTTCAGCTGACACAGCCTTTTGCAACAGCTGAATTTTAAAGTATATTGCCACAGTCTTAAAGAAAATTCACAGACCCACTGACTTCAGCTGACACAGCCTTTTGCAACAGCTGAATTTTAAAGTATCTTGCCACAGTCTTAAAGAAAATTCACAGACCCACTGACTTCAGCTGACACAGCCTTTTGCAACAGCTGAATTTTAAAGTATCTTGCCACAGTCTTAAAGAAAATTCACAGACCCACTCACTTCAGCTGACACAGCCTTTTGCAACAGCTGAATTTTAAAGTATCTTGCCACAGTCTTAAAGAAAATTCACAGACCCACTCACTTCAGTTGACACAGCCTTTTGCAACAGCTGAATTTTAAAGTATCTTGCCACAGTCTTAAAGAAAATTCACAGACCCACTCACTTCAGCTGACACATCCTTTTGC
This sequence comes from Bombina bombina, assembly GCF_027579735.1. Classification (NCBI taxonomy): domain Eukaryota; kingdom Metazoa; phylum Chordata; class Amphibia; order Anura; family Bombinatoridae; genus Bombina; species Bombina bombina. Next base: position 568,725,658 of record NC_069499.1, read on the forward strand.
AACAGCTGAATTTTAAAGTATTTTGCCACAGCCTTAAAGAAAATTCACAGACCCACTCACTTCAGCTGACACAGCCTTTTGCAACAGCTGAATTTTAAAGTATCTTGCCACAGTCTTAAAGAAAATTCACAGACCCACTCACTTCAGCTGACACAGCCTTTTGCAACAGCTGAATTTTAAAGTATCTTGCCACAGTCTTAAAGAAAATTCACAGACCCACTCACTTCAGCTGACACATCCTTTTGCAACATCTGAATTTTAAAGTATCTTGCCAAAGTCTTAAAGAAAATTCACAGACCCACTCACTTCAGCTGACACAACCTTTTGCAACAGCTGAATTTTAAAGTATCTTGCCACAGTCTTAAAGAAAATTCACAGACCCACTCACTTCAGCTGACACAGCCTTTTGCAACAGTTGAATTTTAAAGTATCTTGCCACAGTCTTAAAGAAAATTCACAGACCCACTCACTTCAGCTGACACAGCCTTTTGCAACAGCTGAATTTTAAAGTATCTTGCCACAGTCTTAAAGAAAATTCACAGACCCACTCACTTCAGATGACACATCCTTTTGCAACAGCTGAATTTTAAAGTATTTTGCCACAGCCTTAAAGAAAATTCACAGACCCACTCACTTCAGCTGACACAGCCTTTTGCAACAGCTGAATTTTAAAGTATCTTGCCACAGTCTTAAAGAAAATTCACAGACCCACTCACTTCAGCTGACACAGCCTTTTGCAACAGGTAGCCTCTGGAAGATAGGTTCACTCCCATCCCTCACCCCACCCAACCCAAGCTCAATCCCTCATTTATAGATAGTCTACCACACAACTTTCAATCTCCTAAACTGACAGCTGCAAACACCGATCAGCACATCCTTCCATTCACTTAACCCTTTAGAATACATACCCTCTCTCCCTACAAATAACTATATATCCCACATCGATGTATATATATATTCTTTTTATATTGTACTATTTTTGTTTTAGTTTTATCTTCACACCTCATAGCACTAACATGAATCCAAATATGACCATACTGATATCCATGACAACCCTTTTCTCACTCCAATTTTGTTCACATCATTACCGCCATAAGCACACACCTCAAACTGAAAAACAAATTATCATACACCATGGCCTGCTCTGTTGCTGTAACTTATCTGCTGAGTGCTGGTGGAGAGTTATAAAAAATAACCATCCTACCCCTACCTCACAAAAATATAAAGTATGCCATTCACTATATGGCCAAAGAAAAACTGTGTCCAAATTCCTATTCCTTATGTTACTTGCCCTTGCAAATGATGTAGAGTCTAACCCTGGTCCCCCAGCAAATTCCATTCCTAGCCTTCCAGCTAAAAAAGGCCTCTCTTTTGTGCATTGTAATATCCGCAGCTTACTACCAAAAATCGATGCACTACATGCTTGGTGTTTGCAATACAAGCCCAAAATCATTGTGATCTCTGAATTGTGGCTAACTGCAAAAATACCTGACTCTGCCATTGCAATACATGGGTATTCATAGCCATAGAAATGACAGAGCAAAGAGAGGAGGCGGCATTGTAATCTATGTTGACAATTCCACAAAGTTCACCCCCATACAAAAATCTAGCTCTCCTGCCACCTTTGATTTCCTTTCTGGCAAAATTGAGATCCCGTGCAGTAAATCAATCATTGTTGCAGGAATCTACCGCCCACCTAGCTCCCCTGTGCATTCCATTTCGGACATAGCACATCTCCTTAGTGAATCCATAGCTCAAAACCCAAAAAGTGAAATTTTGTTTTTTGGAGATTTTAATATTGATTGGCTGAATCCAAAAAATAACAGTTGTCGCTCGCCGTTTAAATCTTTGCAGCTAACGCAATTAATCTCCTCCCCAACTCGCATAAACATCAAAAGCCATAATCATACCCTGCTCGACTGGATTCTCTCCACTTCTCCCGACCGAATTCAGGAGGCAGGTGTTCTCCCTAACAATTTCAGTGACCACTGCTTAGTATACTGCGTGCGCAAAATAAGGGCTACTAAGTCCTCTCCCAAGGTTAAAATCACCAGGTCCTTCAAAAAATGTAATATTCAATCATTTCTAAATGACATCAAGAACCTCCCCTGGCACAGATTAAACCTAATCCCAGATCTAGACTCTGCCGTTGAATTTTTTCAGTCTGAACTCCTACAAGTTTGGAATTTACATGCCCCGCTGCGTAAGATGAGAGTAAAAGGAGCACACTTGAACTGGATCACAGCTGACCTCATTCAAATGTACCAATTTTGGGATTCATTGTGGTCAAAGTTCAAGCATATTGGCTCTATGAACGATCACTGTGTATATAGACAATGGCGAAATATATGCACTAAACAAACAAAATTGGCCAAGGCCCAATATTTCTGTGAAAATCCGAACAATAACATATCTAACCCTAGAAAGTTTTGGAAACTCATAAATAACTTACAAAATCCACCAATCCACTCCCAACCCTCCGCAATCAAAGTGGATAACCAAAACCTGCAACTCCCCTTAGAAGTAGCAAATGCCTTCAACAATTATTTTGTTGGATGCTCCACCACCCTGATTGACAATCTAATTAATGGCACACATCCTGAAACTACAAATGTGGATCAGGCCCGACTAAAACAGCAAAGACCCAATATAGAGAAGTTCAATTTTAGACCTGTACCCATCAATGTCGTTAAGAAACACCTTAATAATCTAAAAATTAAAAACCAGTCTGGACCTGATCAAATCCCAGCAATGCTGTTGAAGCTCTGTGCGCCAGCAATTGCTAAGCCTGTCACAACCCTAATTAATGAATCCTTGATGTCTGGATATATACCCAAACTCTGGAAAACTGCAAGAGTAGTGCGTATTCATAAAAAGTGGGGAGTTAACCTTGGTTTCTAACTATCGCCCTATATCATTGCTCCCAGTATTATCAAAAATCTTAGAAAACTGCATCCATACACAATTATGCAAGTATTACCAACTTTCTAACTATCTGACCCCTGATCAATCAGGTTTTCGACCGAATCACTCCACTATAACTGCCCTTCTAAAAGTTTGCAACGACATCCAAACTGGCATGGAACAAGGAGACCTAACTGGAGCTATTTTCCTTGATTTCGCAAAGGCTTTTGACACAGTGGACCACGACATACTAATGCTCAAACTAAAAAACTCTGGTATTGCTGATCATCCGTTAACCTGGTTTAGATCATATGTATCGGATCGATCACAATATGTCTCCGTTTCTAATAGTGACTCCCTCCCTCTCCCAGTCATGTGTGGTGTTCCCCAAGGTTCCATTCTCGGCCCCCTGCTATTCACATTATTAATAAATTATCTGCCTAATGTCTGCAAATCTTCAACTGTACACATGTACGCAGATGACATGGTAATCTATGCAAACAAATCTGATCTGCCACAGCTTGAAGCAGTGCTCCAAGACCAGTTCACAGAGGTAGAAAAGTGGATCTCAAAAAACAAACTCTTCCTAAACACTGACAAAACTGTCACAATGATCTTTGGAACGGGTCCTAAATTACACAAATTACAAAATTCCCACCTACGCATTAAAACAAAATCCAATTGCACGCTTACTGCAGTCCCCTCTTTCAAATACTTGGGTATGTTGTTAGACCCTAATCTATCTTTTGGCCCCCACATAGAAAAACTTGCATCAAAACTTTATCCAAAATTAGGTGCCCTGTACAGAAACAAATCTTGCCTCAGCCCTACAGTAAAGGAAAAGATTGTACAGCAAATGCTGATGCCTATCATGGATTATGGGGACGTAGTATACGCACCTGCACTGCAAACTCACCTTAATAAACTTAACACATTGTATAACTCGTTCTGCCGCTTTGTGCTACAATGTAACTACAGGACCCACCATTGTGACATGCTAAAAGAACTAAACTGGCTGTCGCTGGAATCAAGACGCACCCTCCATCTTTCCTGCCTTGTGTTTAAGAGCCTTTCTGGGAAGCTCCCACCCTACCTGAGCAGAATGCTCTCCCTGGCTATTCCCACCTCCTATAACCTCCGATCCAGTACAAACACATTATTTTGCTTGCCTCAATACAAAAAGAAAGCAGCTCGATCCTCCTTTTCCTACAGAGCGCCACAGTTATGGAATGACCTCCCGCACACTTTCAAACCTTCCCCAAGCCTAATATCCTTTAAGAGATCCCTCTCTACATATTTCAAAACAGAATGCACCTGTCATGGTTGATTATATATTTCCTACCTGTTCTATGTAAAATTTTTGCATATATTGTGTATTATTATTGTTTTTTAATTTTATTGTACCCTACTGTATCAATGCAATGTTTTGTGGACCCAGGACATACTTGAAAACGAGAGAAATCTCAATGTATCCTTCCTGGCAAAATATTTTATAAATAAATAAATATATGCTTAAAAACATTTAATGCAATCATTCTGTTAACAGAGTTTATGAGCTATTTCAAATCATGAGCAATTTAGGGGTACGCCCTTAAAAAATCCTGATGTAATTCATGTCCCTTGCCTCCTTTGTTGCAGCAAATTATGGACAGATGTAAATGAGCTTGTGCTCTGATTCAAGCAATCACTGTGTAGAAAGTATGCATGATCAAGCTGAGATTGGCAAATAAATGGTGACAGCTACAGACGGTTTTAACATGTAACAATGCAGATAGTCTAACACATTTGTTTAGTTTGCTGAGCCTTAAAGGAACACAATTTTTTATATTGTTTAAAAAGATACAGTGAGGGAAAAAAAATATTTTATCCTTTGCTCATTTTGTACATTTGCCCACTGACAAAGACATTATCAGTCTATAATTTTAATGGTGGGTTTATTTGAACAGTGAGAGACAGAATAACAATAACAAAAATCCAGAAAAACACATTTAAAAAAAGTTATAAATTGATTTATATTTTAATGAGTGAAATAAGTATTTGACCCCTTTGCAAAACATGACTTAGCACTTGGTGGCAAAACCCTTGTTGGCAATCACAGAGGTCAGACGTTTCTTGTAGTTGGCCACCAGGTTTGCACACATCTCAGGAGGGATTTTGTCCCACTCCTCTTTGCAGATCCTCTCCAAGTCATTAAGGTTTCGTGGCTGACTTTTGCCTTCTCGAACCATCAGCTCCCTCCACAGATTTTCTATGAGATTAAGGTCTGGAGACTGGCTAGGCCACTCCAGGATCTTAATGTGCTTCTTCTTGAGCCAATCCTTTGTTGCTGTGCCCGTGTGTTTTGGGTCATTGTCATGCTTGAATACCCATCCACGACCCATTTTCAATGCCCTGGCTGAGGGAAGGAGGTTCTCACCCAAGATTTGACGGTACATGGCCCCGTATATTGTTCCTTGGATGCAATTAAGTTTTCCTGTCCCCTTAGCGGAAAAACACCCCCAAAGCATAATGTTTCCACCTCCATGTTTGACGGTGGGGATGGTGTTCTTAAGCAGCATTCCCCCTCCTCCAAACATGGCGAGTTTAATTGATGCAAAAGAGCTCGATTTTGGTCTCATCTGACCACACCACTTTCACCCAGTTCTCCTCTGAATCATTCAGATGTTCATTGGTAAACTTCAGATGGGCCTGTACATGTGTTTTATTGAGCAGGGAGACCTTGCTGGTGCGGCAGGATTTCAGTCCTTCACGGTGTAGTGTGTTACCAATTGTTTTCTTGGTGACTATGGTCCCAGCTGCATTGAGATCATTGACAAGATCCTCCCGTGTAGTTCTGGGCTAATTCCTCACCGTTCTCATGATCATTGAAACTCCACAAGGTGAGAACTTGCATAGAGCCCGAGACCTAGGGAGATTGACAGTTATTTTGTGTTTCTTTGCGAATAATCACATCAACTGTTGTAACCTTTTTACCAAGCTGCTTGGCGATGGTCTTGTAGCCCATGTAGTCCCTGACATCCTTGGACAGCTCTTTGGTCTTGGCCATGGTGGAGAGTTTGGAATCTGATTGATTGATTGCTTCTGTAGACAGGTGTTTTTTATACAGGAAAAAGCTGAGATTAGGGGCACTCCATTTAAGAGAGTGCTCCTAATCTCAGCTCGTTACCTGTATAAAAGACACCTGGGAGATAGAAATCTTGCTGATTGATAGGGGATCAAATACTTATTTCACTCATTAAAATGCAAATCAATTTATAACTTTTTTATAATGCGTTTTTCTGGATTTATTTGTTGTTATTCTGTCTCTCACTGTTCAAATAAACTTAACATTAAAATTATAGACTGATCATTTCTTTGTCAGTGGGCAAACGTACAATATCAGCAGGGGATGAAATAATTTTTTCCCTCACTGTACATAATCCCTTTATTTCCCATTCCCCAGATTTGCATAACCAATAGTTATATTAATAAACTTTTTACCTCTGTGACACCGTGTATATTAGCCCCTGCAGACTGCCCCCTTATTTCAGTTCTTTCAACAAACTTGCATTGTAGCCAATCAGGGCTGACTCATAAATAACTCCATGGGAGTGAGCATAATGTTTATCAATATGACACACATGAAATTGCACTGTCTAACTGTGTCAAACTGTCAAAATGCACTGAGATAAGAGTTGGCCTTCAAGAGCTTACTCATTAGCATATGACCCTACCTAGGTTTACCTTTCAACAAAGAATTCCAAGAGAACAAAGCAAATTTGATGATAAAAGTAAATTGGAAAGTTGTTTAAAAGTGCATGTCCTATCTGAATCATGAACGTTTAATTTTGGCTAGATAGTCTCCATAATCATGAGAAAAATGCAGGCATTCCTTCATCTTTGGAGAAAGTGGATCAAGCACACTTTTCAGAGGTACACAACAAAAGCAGCCAAAAAAACAAAACAAAAAACAAGCATATTGCAATGTTGTTTTAATTTCCTTCATGAAACATTTTATTGAGGATTTTATTTTGCATTTAATGTCCCTTTAAGCTAACTGTGGTGCAGACAGCTGCACACTGGGAGAGTAGTTTAATTCTCCAATAGACACAATGCCTTCCACGTGTATATCCCTGGATCACTGTAGAATTAGCACTTGAAGCTCCAGGCAAGATACTTGGAGGCAGACAGAGGATATTTTGCAGGGTCTGAATAATGACACTCAGCTATGTCAGGAGCGTGAGTGAGTCTAACGAAGGATTATCACAATGTACAGGATAATAAACCAAATTTCCACACCCTGAACACCTACGCCTCTATTATCCATGTGACTGACGGATTAGCTATAATACACATACTTTATAAAAGGGGCATCTATAAAGTTGTCTGCTAACTAATATATACATTTGTAAATTGTAATTCAGTGTCAGAGCAGAGCTATGGTAAAGGTAAAATAAATGTATAACACTTAAAGGGATTTTCAACATTTTGAGATTGTAATATAAAATGTTTAATTTTATGGAGTAAAAATGCATTCATTATTTATTTTGTCCCCTAAAAATGTTATTTTGAAATTTGTGGGCTTTCTAATTCCAGTTAAAAGTGAAAGTATGGACTCCAGACTTAAAGTGATGGTAAACTCTCTCCTTTCTAAAATCAAATCCAAAATGTTAGTGATATTTTAGATTAGAGTTCAATTCACCAGTATAACTTACTTTAAATATAGATAAAGTATGAAATTTCAAATTACCCCATGCTCTGCCACCAAGTTCAAAACTAAATTTTTCTATGTGCTAAAGGTTTGAATTGTTGTCCAGTCAGCACTCTCCCCATATAGCACCTTTTAATGTTGCTAGAGTACTGATTGGACAACAATCCAAACCTGTTAGCTCACAGAAAAATTTACTTTTGAAGTTGGCGGTGGAGCGTGGGGTATTTGAATTTCATATCTCCATTAAAAGTAAGTTATAGGACATCTTTATTACAACTGATGAATTAAACTCCATCTAAAATATCACTAACATTTTAGATCTGATTTTAAAAAGGGGAACGTTTACCATCACTTTAACACTGTTATTTGATATATATATATAAATATATATATATATATATATATATATATATATATATATATATATATATATATATATATACAGGTGGCCCTCGGTTTACGCCGGTTCAATTTGTGTCATTTCAGAATAACAACCTTTTTTTTCAGTCATGTGACTGCTATTTAAAAGCTTTGGAAAGCAATGCACTAATTAAAATAGCAAGTAGGTGGAGCTGTCCGCTTGTTTTGCAGCAAATTTATTCAACTTAACAGACTGAAATTGATCTGTGTACACAGATCACACCAGTGCTATTGAGCAAACAAGATTTAGCAGCCACTTCCCTATTATCTTCCTGTCCAGCTGCTTGAGGTGAGGGTGCCTAACTGCTTATTAATCACTGCAGATTGAAATGCATAGAATAGATGCAGACCCAATATTATCTAACATGCTAACAATGCAGAGAACTGATTGCTAAAAAAAAGCAAGTAAAAAAAAGTTTTTGTTCATTAAACTTAGTTTGATGATGATGCAGTCTGTTGTGTGATTATTTAATTAGGTGCTGTTAGCAAATGTTTTTGTTCATTAAACTTAGTTTGATGATGATCCAATCTATATTATTAGGTTTATAATGCTGTTTAGCATTTAAAGTCTTCATTTCAAAGCTTTAAAAATAATGTATTAGATGTTACTTATGACAATTTTGAGAGGGGCCTGGAACCTAACTCCCTCACTTCCCATTGACTTACATTATAAACTGGGTTTCAATTTACAACAGTTTCGATTTACAACCATTCCTCCTGGAACCTAACCCCAGGATAAACTAAAGGGGCTACCTATATATATATATATATATATATATATATATATATATATATATATGTATATATATATATATATATATATATATATATATATATATACAATATCTCACAAAAGTGAGTACACCCCTCACCTTTTTGTAAATATTTTATTATATCTTTTCATGTGACAACACTGAAGAAATTATACTTTGCTACAATGTAAAGTAGTGAGTGTACAGCCTGTATAAAAGTGTAAATTTGCTGTCCCCTCAAAATAACTCAACACACAGCCATTAATGTCTAAACCGTTGGCAACAAAAGTGAGTACACCCCTAAGTGGAAATGTCCAAATTGGGCCCAATTAGCCATTTTTTCTCCCTGGTGTCATGTGACTCGTTAGAGTTACAAAGTCAGGTGTGAATGGGGAACAGGTGTGTTAAATTTGGTGGTATTGCTCTCACACTCTCTCATACTGGTCACAGGAAGTTCAACATGGCACCTCATGGCAAAAAACTATCTGAGTATCTGAAAAAAGAATTGTTGCTCTACATAAAGATGGCCTAGGCTATAAGAAGATTGCCAAGACCCTAAAACTGAGCTGCAGCATGGTGGGCAAGACCATACAGCGGTTTCACAAGACAGGTTCCACTCAAAACAGGCTTTGACATGGTTGACCAGAGAAGTTGGGTGCACATGCTCAGCATCATTTCCAGAGGTTGTCTTTGGGAAATAGACGTATGAGTGCTGCCATCATTGCTGCAGAGGTTGAAAGGGTGGGGGGGGTCAGCCTGTCATTGCTCAGACCATACGCCGCACACTGCATCAATTTGGTCTGCATGGCTGTCATCCCAGAAGGAAGCCTCTTCTATAGATGATGCACAAGAAAGCTGCAAACAGTTTGCTGAAGACAAGGAGACAAAGGACATGGATTACTGGAACCATGTCCTGTGGTCCGATGAGACCAAGATAAACTTATTTGGTTCAGCTAGTGTCAAGCGTGTGTGGCGGCAACCAGGTGAGGAGTACAAAGACAAGTGTGTCTTGCCTATAGTCAAGCATGGTGGTGGGAGTGTCATGGTTTGGGCCTGCATGAGTGCTGCCGGCACTGGGGAGCTACAGTTCATTGAGGGAACCAACATGTACTGTGAAATACTGAAGCAGAGCATGATCCCCTCCTTTCGGAGACTGGGCCGCATGGCAGTATTCCAACATGATAACGACCCCAAACATAACTCCAAGATGACCACTGCCTTGCTAAAGAAGCTGAGGGTAAAGGTGATGGACTGGCCAAGAATATCTCCAGACCTAAACCCTATTGAGCATCTGTGGGGCATCCTCAAACAGAAGGTGGGGGAGCGCAAGGTCTCCAACATCCACCAGCTCCGTGATGTTGTCATGGAGGCGTGGAAGAGGACTCCAGTGTAGATCTGTGAAGCTCTGGTGAACTTCATGCCTAAGAGGGGTAAGGCAGTGCAGTAAAATAATGGTGGCCATACAAAATATTGGCACTTTGGGCCCAATTTTGACATTTCCACTTAGGGGTGTACTCACTTTTGTTGCCAGCGGTTTAGACATTAATGGCTGTGTGTTGAGTTATTTTGAAGGGACAGCAAATTTACACTGTTATACAGGCTGTACAAAAATGTGAGGGGTGTTGGCAGGAAAAGGGCACTTACTGGGCTTGAATATAATAAAATATAGTATTTATTAAGACATATTAAAAGGCATAACGTTTCAAAGCTATTTCAGCCCCTTTGTCAAATGCCAAAAACTTGTTCACATGTGTGAACCTAAAAGCAGCTTCTTACACAGTCACAAAACCTTCATTTTATACCCTAAATGATCACAAAACTCAGGCCCACGCCATCTTGCCGTGATGACGTCATCAACGAGAGATGCATCACATGGGCTACATGTGGAGAGAATGGTCGTCAAGGCAACAGATAAACAAACTCGTAGCCAACATATGTTGCCATGTTGCACCGTAACCACAGTCAACACTACCCCTCTGTCATGCCGTCCAATAGTGATGACATCACAAAGACGCGACTAATCACGTGGGGTTTTGAGTTACGTTATTTAATTTTCTATATCACTGCCATTACAAGTTTTCAAACATACGCCTTTTGCGTGCAATATGGTTGTGTTGAGCTCCATACTGCACACAATCAGAGCGCTGCTGAGATGTGCTTGTGCACGATTTCCACATAGACATCAATGGGGAGAGCCGGCAAAAAACCCCACAACACCTGCAATAGCGGAAACAAAAGTTCCGTAATGCAGCCCCATTGATATCTATGGGAAAATAAAAACACAGTTTAAACCTAACACCCTAACATAAACCCTATGTCTAAGCACCCCTAATCTGCTGCCCCCAACATCGCTGATGCCTGCCTAGTTATTAACCCCATAATCTGCCGCTCCCGATATCGCCGCTACCTAAATAAAATTATTAACCCCTAATCTGCCACTCCTGATATCGCCACACCTATGCTACAATTATTAACCCCTAAACCGCCAGCCCCCCACATTGCAACAAGCTAAATTAAACTATATTAACCCCCAAACCTAACCCTAATGTAACCCTAACCCTAACGTAACCCTAAACCTAACCCTAACACCCCCTAACTTTAACATAATAAATTTACAATTATCAACTAAATAAACCTATTAACCCCTAAACCGCCAGCCCCCCCACATCAGAACAAGCTAAATTAAACTATATTAACCCATCAAATTAACCCTAACCCAAACCTAACCCTAAACCTCACTCCCCCTAACTTTAACATAATTAAATTAGATCTAAATTAAATGTACAATTATTAACTAAATAATTCCTATTAACCCCTAAACAGCCAGCCCCCCACATCGCAACAAGCTAAATTAAACTATATTAACCCCTAAACCTAACCCTAAACCTAATCCTAACCCTAAACCTAACCCCCCTAACTTTAAAATAATTAAATTAGATCTAAATTAAATTTACAGTTATTAACTAAATAATACCTATTCAAAACTAAATACATACTTACCTGTGAAATAAAACCAAAGGTAGCTACAATATAACTAATAGTTATATTGCATCTATCTTAGGTTTTATTTTTATTTCACAGGTAAGTTTGTATTTATTTTAACTAGGTAGACTAGTTAGTAAATAGTTATTCACTATTTACTTACTACCTAGTTAAACAAATACAAACATACCTGTGAAATAAAACGTAACCTGCCTTACACTAAAACCTAACATTACAAAAAATAAAAAATCTTTTTGTAGGGCCTGTTGTAGGGCATTGCCCTGAGATAAACAGCTCTTTTACTCCAAAAAAATACAAACACCCCCTAACACTATACAAACCCTCACCCCCTAAACTACCAAGGGCCCATAGAAGGTCCTTTTGGGGGGCACTTAAAAGAGCCTTTTGTAGGGCATTGCCCTGAGATAAACAGCTCTTTTGCTCCCAAAAAATACAAACACCCCCTAAGACTATACAACCCCGCACCCCAAACTACCAAGGGCCCTTAAAAGGGCCTTTGGGGGGCCCATAAAAGGGCCTTTTGTAGGGCATTGCCATGAGATAAACAGCTCTTTTACTAAAAAAAAATACAAACACCCTCAAACACTATATAAACCCCACCCCCACACTACCAAGGACCCTTAAAAGGGCCTTTTGGGGGGCCCTTAAAAGGGCCTTTTGCAGGGCATTGCCCTGAGATAAAAAGCACTTTTACTGCAAAAAAATACAAACACCGCCTAACACTATACAAACCCCCACCCCCAAACTACTAAGGGCCCTTAAAAGAGCCTTTTTGGGGCCCTTAAAATGGCCTTTTGTAGGGCATTCCCCTGAGATAAACAGCTCTTTTACTCCAAAACAATACAAACACCCCCTAACACTATACAACCCCCATCCCCCAAACTACCAAGGGCCCTTCATAAAGGGCCTTTTGGGGGGCCCTTTAAAGGGCCTTTTGTAGGGCATTGCCCTGAGATAAACAGCTCTTTTCTCCAAAAAAAATACAAACACCCCCTAACACTATACAACCCCCCCAAACTACAAAGGGCCCTTAAAAGGTCCTTTTGTAGGACATTGTCCTGAGATAAACAGCTCTTTTGCTAAAAAAAAAACACCCTCTAAAAATATACATTACACAAAATAAACAAATTATCAAAAATAAAAAAAAGTATTCCTATTCTAATACTCATAAAAAAAACACCCCAAAATAAAAAATCTTATCTAGAATAAACTACCAATGGCCCTTAAAAGGGCCTTTTGTAGGGCATTGCCCTAAAGATATCAGCTCTTTTATTGAAAATAATTTACAAAGACCCACTAACATTACAAACCCCCACTCCCCCAAACCACAAAATAAAAAAAAAATATCTAAAAAAAAATCTAATCTACCCATTGCCCTGAAAAGGGCATTTGTATGGGCATTTAGCTCTTTTACTGCCCAGACCGTAAACTAAAAAATAAAAAATGGATAATTCGAATTAGCCAATAGAATGAGAGCAGCCCTAATTTCTATTGGCTGATTCAAATTTTTCAGCCAATAGGAATGCAAGGGACGCCATCTTGAATCGCGTTTCTTGCATTGAAGATTCAGTGTACGGCGGCGACCGTATAAAGAGGATGCTCCAGGCCGGATGTCTTCAGGATGGACCTGCTCCGCGCTGGCTGGATGAAGATCGAAGAGGCCGCCTGGATGAAGACTTCTTGCCGCCTGGATGAGGACTTTGCCGGCTGGATGAAGATTGAAGAGGCCGCCTGGATGAAGACTTCTTTCCGCCTGGATGAGGACTTCGCCGGCTAGATGAAGACAGAAGAGGCTGCCAGGATGAAGACTTCTTGCCGCATATATGATGACTTCGCAGGCTGGATGAAGATCCTTCAAGCGGGACTTCAACAACTGTAAGTGTAGGGGATTAGTGTTAGTTTTTTTTTAAGTGGTTTTTGGGTGTTTTTTTTTTTAAGATTAGGGTTCAGGGCAATGGTTAGCTTAGGTTATTTTAGATAGTTTGTTTTATTTGGGGGGGGGGGTTGGTTGGGTGGTGGTTTTTACAGTTGGGGGGGGAGTTTGTATTTTTTTTACAGGTTAAAGAGCTGATAACTTTGGGGCAATGCCCCAGAAAAGGCCCTTTTAAGGGCCATTGGTAGTTTATTGTAGGCTAGGGTTTTTTTTATTTTGGGGGGCTTTTTTATTTTGATAGGGCTATTAGATTAGGAGTAATTCTTTTTTATTTTTGATAATTTGTTATTTTTTCATAATTTAGTGTTTGTTTTTTGTAATTTAGTTAGATTTTATTTTTTGTAACTAGATACTTTTTGTAATTTTTAGAGTAGTGTTAGGATTTTTTATTGGTAGTTTAGTTTTATTTAATTGGTAGTTAGTTTAATTTTAGTTTAATAATTATAATAGTTTAATTGTTAGTTTAAAATTAACTTTTTTAATTTGACAGGTAAGTTTTAATTTAATATAAGCTTGGGGAATTGTAATTTTAATATAAAGTTAGGGGGGCGTTAGGTTTAGGGGTTACTAGTTTAAATTAGTTTTTTTTCGTTGTGGGGGCTTTCGGTTTAGGGGTTAATAGTTTATTTTAGTATATTTCGTTGTGGGGGGCTTGCGGTTTAGGTATTAATAGGTTTAATATAGCGGCGGTGTGGGTGGACAGCACATTAGAGGTAAATAATATTTAAATAGTATTTGCAATGCGGGAGGGCTGCAGTTTAGGGGTTGATAAGTTTATTATAGTGGTGACAATGTCGGGGAGCAGCGGAATATGGGTTAATACATTTTTTTAGTGGCTGCGATGTCGGGAGTGGCAGATTAGGGGTTAATAAATTTATTATAGTGTTTGCAATGCGGGAGGGCCTCGGTTTAGGGGTTAATGCTAGTGTACTTTTTGGGGTGTTAGTGTACTTTTTAACACTTTAGTTATGAGTTTTATGCTACAGCTTCGTATCGTAACACTCATAACTACTGACTTTAGATTGCGCTATGGATCTTGTCGTTTTAGGCTGTAACGCTCACTTTTTAGCCTTACCGCAAAACTCGTAATACCGGCGCTATGGGAATCCCATGAAAAAACTTAATTTTTACGTGTGCGGGACTGACGTTGCAGTACAGGCTAAAAGGTGTGTGGTACAGGCTAAAAGGTGTGCGGTACAGCTATACCGACAACACTTGTAATAGCTGAGGTGCTGTTTTAATACTGAAAATGCCATATTTTCAATGTTAAAAGCCGCAACGCAAAACTTATAATCTAGCTGATGCTTAGGAAGTGGTTGCTATCGATACTGATCCACACAATAACAATGTAGTACGTCAAGAGAGCAACGTTATTACAACATAATGGATCGTATTTGCAGAGAGCACATACATATATATATGAGGGAAATCAGAATAGTTATATACATGATCAACCCCTAAAAATATAGACCAGATACACATTAAAACACAGTAGAATGAGCAGAAAAGTGCATGAATGCCCAAATGCAGGCATATAGTTAAAACATGTTAATTATGGCATAGAAGCACAAACCAGACTCATGGGGGAATAAATACTATGTTAAACACATTGATGCAGTTACTTTTAGAAGTACCCCAATATTAATACCAACTCAAAGTTGCATTATATAATAAATATGTTATAAATATAAACTATGGGGCATGATGGCAAAAATAGCAACAATCGGATCAACATACACCCAAAGTATGGTAGCACTACATTTACTACTAAATGATGACATTTCTTCAATAACAATCAGAGCATGGTGGAAACCAGTAAAAACTCACTAGATTGAACAATCATGTCGAGCATCGCTGGTAAACTTCCTAGGTAGATACAGATTGCATATGTTATCATCTGTTGTAGAATGGGCCAAAATACATAACTGTATTTAATCCTCTAGGTACCAAAAGTGTCAAGGGTATATATCCATCTTATTTCCAGACATAGGAGCAAATTCCCTCTATGTCCCCCTCTTGAGGGTGGTGGTACATAGTTAATGACCATGGTGCGCAAACTGGATACGCTATGATTGTGTTGTACAAAATGTCTAGCGACCGGTTGATCAGAATTGCCGTCTTTAAGGGCTTTGCTGATGGCAGAACGATGATTGGCCATTCTTTCCATGAAGGAGGTCACCATTTTACCTACATAGACAAGGGAACATGGGCATATAAGAATGTATATCACGTGTTCACTGGTACACGTCAGCCTGTGACTAATTGCAAATCTTTTATTTGTATGTGGTTGTTGAAAAGAAGCACCCCTCAGTATGCTGTTGCAGGTTACACAGCTACCACACCTGAAGCATCCCTTCTTCATGGATTACAGCCAAGAACCTTTCCGTTAACACTTAGCTGGATCTATTTTAACCAGCATGTCCCTCAGATTCTGAGCCCTCCGATACTCTCCGATATACCATCCTAGGTGGTCTCATTTGTTGAAATGGCAGAGTCCTGTCTGATTCAATCAGTCCCCAGTTTCTGAGTACCGATTGTGTCAACTTTTTATGTGACGGTCCGTAGGTGGTTATGAAATTGATTGTAGGTCGTCCAACATGTGAATCAGTTTTCGCCCATTTGTGGGGTTCAATTGGTGTACTCAGTAACATTTATTTTTTACTACCAACTGTGAATCATAGCCCCTGGCAATGAGTTTCCATGCCATTTCATCCAATTGGATCAGCATAGTAGGTTTCTCACTATTGTTGTGTATCACATGAGTGAGTTGAGAGGTGACAATTCCCTTTTTTTGATGGTAAGGGTGAAAGTTAGTTGCTGCTAACAAGGAATTACGGTCTGTCGGTTTGGTATATAATGAAGTGCCAAAATGACACCTGCCCCCCTGATCTACTTTGAAAATATTCAAATCTAAAAATGTACCGTGATGTGGTCAAATTCAAGTTTGAAACGTATGGGACTATCAAGACTGTTAAGATCTGTCACCCATGTAGTCAATTCACTCTAAGCCCCTATCATATCAAAAACACATTGTTTATTTAGCAAGTGTAGTAGATGACATGAGAGTGAGCAAATGGCTTCATGATGAGCTGCTCATACCAGGCCATGTATAAATTGGCATTACTGGGAGCAATGTTTGAGCCCATGGCCGTTGCAGGAGATCTGTAAGTAGTAATCCAATATGAATCTAAAGTATATTTTTTCTAGACTTAGCAGGAACAGTTCACACAAGAATTCAATGGTTGGTCCGGAGTACATAGCACAGTCAGATAACAAGGATCTGACTGCCTCCACACCCCCATCATGAGGGATGGAGGTGTAGAGACTGTCAATATTCATGGTGACAAGGATATCATCTGCACGCAAGTCAACGAAGGTATGGAGAATATGAATTAAATTTGGTGAATCCTGTAAATATGCTGGGGTATCCCTTACAACTGGTTGTAAAAAATAATCAATGTTTTTAGCTGTATTAGACCGTAAAGAATCCCTAGCAGAAACAATGGGCCTGGTTTGTGCATGCTTTTGTGGATCTTAGGTAGAAAATATAATACAGGTATCTTAGGTGAGTCGCTAACTTGCTATCACTAAGGATGCCAGCATCATGAGCATTTTCTTCTCATTGAAGTGTTGGACAGGGAAGGGCTCAAAGGTGTGTGTATAAATATATATGTGTGTGCGCAGATTTGTATGTGTGTATGTTTATATATATATATATATATATATATACAGTATATATATATATATATATATATATATATATATATATATATAAACAATATCAGTTGTAGTGCACTCACTGTTCCTGAGTTCATCTGCCGGGGTGCTGCGTGGAAAATATGTAGATCTACATTCAACCCCAAAGGAGAAAAACAAACGCTTCACTCGCCGAGTCGCCGGTCTTTATCATCGATATTTAATTTTCACAAGCAATTAAATTACAGCATTCCCAAACATTTCGACACCAATTGGTGTCTTTTTCAATGGGTATTTGCCTTTTGGGACAAACGAATTTTGGCAAATACCCATTGAAAAAGACACCAATTGGTGTCGAAACGTTTGGGAATGCTGTAATTTAATTGCTTGTGAAAATTAAATATCGATGATAAAGACCGGCGAGTGAAGCGTTTGTTTTTCTCCTTTGGGGTTGAACGTAGATCTATATATATATATATATATATATATATATATATATATATATACAGTATATATAGCGCCCAGAGGAAGTCCAGCACTCACTTACAAGCACTCAGCTAAGATTAACAGCAAAAATGGAAGTTAGTTACCGCATCTGGCCAAATGGCACAAACCCAGGTACCATGTCAAGGTCTCTCCCAAAACCTGGGTCCCTAAACAGCTACACAATGCAAGCTCTCAATCAAACAAACTGGGAACAAGTGAAGGGTGCACAAACTTATGTTATCACCCTAGCATAATACAAAACACAGAAGGGGACTGCAGACTGGACTGGGTACACATCCGATGACCCTGCACAGCCCTGGTTGCTCAATAGCACTCTCAGGAAGCTGCGCTGTCCCCAGGGTCCCAGGCAGTTAACCCCAGACAGGTCTGGGTGCAATGCTCATAGGGAAAATTACAAAACAAATTAATACAGCACACAGTGGAAGTCTAGCATTCACTTACAAGCACTCAGATAAAATTAAAAGCAAAAATGGCTGTTTAGGGACCCAGGTTTTGGGAGAGACCTTGACGTGGTACCTGGGCTTGTCCCATTTTGGCCAAATGTGGTAACTAACTTCCATTTTTGCTTTTAATCTTGTGTTTACATGTGCTTATATATACTGTATGTATGCATGTGTGGACATGCATATGTATACATATAAACACATATATACCCATATATATATATAAAATACACACACACAATAACCCCCCCATATATATATATATATATATATATATATATATATACAGTATATATATATATATTCAGTATATACGTATATACACCCTTGAGTTCTTCCCAGCCGAATACCTTGACATATGCCATATATCTTTTAATCTTGAGTAAAATAAATAATATGTTTAACATAAATAAATGTAATATTTGGTAGCAAATACATGTAGTCTTGCAATAAAACATTCTTTCTTTATGCAGTGGTGGTCTTATATGCATTTTGTATGCATGGTTTGAGTATATCTCTTGTACAACCCCCTGCTTCATTACCAGCTGGATGTTTGCTGAAAGAAACAGCATACAGAAAACAGCCCGTTGCAGCACACTTTATACAGGGAGCAGTTGACCGAACTGCCAGTCAGCTGGAGACTGAGAGTACCAGCCTGCACTTATTACACCATTATTTTTGGTGCCACCACAAATTGTGAGTCCTTTTCTTCTTTGAACTCAAATATTTGAATTTTACATGATTATGCTATGTGGCACCCCTTTGTTCCTTGTATGTGGCGTTCAATTACTTTCCCTGTTCTCCGGGGAAGAGAATTCACACCCCACAAAACACATGTATTTTATCTCCACTGCCTTTCCTCTGCTTAAACATCAATATATAAGAATTAAAAATATTTGTGAGACCTGGGGGGTGGAGCCTGGCCACGCGGGAAGATGGCCACATAAGAAACCTGCTCTGACACCCCAAGTGTAACTGCAATATACATTGGGCACTAAAAACCCTACTTCCTATTTTTTCTCCACACCTCAAACTCCTGTACATTAGAAGAAAGTGTCTCCTGACTGAAAAAGCACTGCCAATGAGCACTGGAGCGGATGCCCACTTAGGTGCAATATACCTACTCGAGATAATTGCGTGGCCTACACTGAGGCTTGCTCACGGCCTCATGGTACTCAAACAGCTACCCACACACCTACCAACTGCCCCTTACCTTGCCGCGATCTAAGGTGGCAAGGGCAAATCCTTCAGCAAACTCACCGCAGGACCACCATGGCATGCAGCTCTGGACCTCCTGCTCTACCTTTGTCACTTTACCCGAGCACCTGAGGAGGCCCCCTCATATCTCCAACATCACGGGGAACTCTGCTGTAGCGGGACAAAAGAGACCACTATCTTGGATCTCACGTCGGTGGGCCCTGGATGCCGTCCCGATCACTGGGCGAATTTGCAGCTCCTCATAACCCACGTGGATTACTGGAACCATGTCCTGTTGTCCGATGAGACCAAGATAAACTTATTTGGTTCAGATGGTGTCTAGCGTATGGCGGCAACCAGGTGAGGAGTACAAAGACAAGTGTGTATTGCCTACAGTCAAGCATGGTGGTGAGTGTCATGGTCTGGGCCTGCATGAGTGCTGCCGGCACTGGGGAGCTACAGTTCATTGAGAGAACCATGAATGCCAACATGTACTGTGGCATACTGAAACAGAGCATGATCCCCTCCCTTCAGAGACTGGGCCACAGGGCAGTCTTCTAACATGATAACGACCCCAAACACACCTTTAAGATGACCACTGCCTTCCTAAAGAAGATGAGGGTAATGGTGATGGACTGGCCAAGCATGTCTCCAGACCTAAACCCTATTGAGCATCTGTGGGGCATCCTCAAATGGAAGGTGGGGGAGCGCAAGGTCTCTAACATCCACCAGCTCTGTGATGTCATGGAGGAGAGAAAGAGGACTCCAGTAGCAACCTGTGAATCTCTGGTGAACTCCATGCCCAAGAGGGTTAAGGCAGTGCTGGAAAATAATGGTGGCCACACAAAATATTGACACTTTGGGCCCAATTTGGACATTTTCACTTAGGGGTGTACTCACTTTTGTTGCCAACGGTTTAGACATTAATGGCTGTGTGTTGAGTTATTTTGAGGGGAAAGCAAATTTACACTGTTATTCAGGCTGTACACTCACTACTTTACATTGTAGCAAAGTGTAATTTCTTCAGTGTTGTCACATGAAAAGGTATAATAAAATATTTACAAAAATGTGAGGGGTGTACTCACTTTTGTGAGATACTGTAGGTGAGAAGATCTAGTTCATTTAATATCTAGTAAATCCAGTAAAAAAATAATTCATTTTAATGTGATTGGAGTGTGTTTGATTGAATGTTCTACTGAATACCAACACATTCTTAAATGATTGTTTGGTATATTGGGGCTATAAAATTAAAGAGAAGAGAAGAGAAGCGCAGACTCAAGTGTAGCTATAAACTTTAATCATATAACACATAAGATACTAAAAACTCACAAGATGGCCATATAAATGCGCCCAACAATAAAGACTCCCAATAGAGAAAGTTCCACAAGCGGGTACACACGGGTCGGTGTAGCCTCCAGCCGTTCCGCCAGGACCCCAGCAAATGAAGCACCGTTAGTGTGTAACAAGTCCGGTCACTCGAGCTGTATAGGTCCTTCCGACGGCGATCAGTCAATCAAGCTCTGCAGTAGCAAGAAGATCACGCCTCGGACGTTACCAATAGAAACCCATGTGTGCTAGGAATCTACGGCTGCCTCATAGGGACAATTGCATTATTCAAAATTCTACGTGTTTCATCCCGATCGACGGGACTTTGTCAAGATCAAAATATTACCTATTTGGATCTCACATAGTGAGTACCTTATTATTGTTCTAATTGGACTTATCACAGTTTGCATCGACTTTATATGCAATTTATCTGTTGTTTGATTTGACTAGTAGCACTTATTTTATTTCATTGTGATATATGATTTGTTTTTATTTTTAGAATTAGAACTAACAGTGCTCTGTTGTGTATAGTGGTATACACTTTCTTTCTCACCATATATTGGGGCTAATTGACCACATCTAGTCCCAAGACGCTCCATCTTAGAGGCCCATCTTCTTTCTCCAAAGCAGTAAATGATATTCCATCTTTTTACTCGCGAGAGCACCTGCAACCCGCAAACACTAGTCTTTTTGTCTTTTTGGTGTTTTGACTGGTATTAGTTGTCTGGTTCAGTCTTAAATATATTAACTTGGCAGGGGCCAGAGAAATAATTAAATGATAAGTAGCCATGTATCCCAATCCTATTGTTTTAAGTAAGAAGTACTTACCTAGCAGTGTACTAAAACATATTTGTTTAGTTAAATAAGAACATCTATAAAATAAATGTGGCTATATACAGTATATTTACACATACATACACATATAACCACCAGGGGCGCTCTCAAGTCCAATAAATGACAAATAATAACTGTCTAAAATCAGATTAATGATAAAAAAAATAATAAAATTATATAATAAATCCTCCAGTACTGTAATATGTCCCGGCAGCTCTTTGTCAAGAGATGGTCAGTCTCCCAGAAGCAGAAAATCTGCCAAGTAATACTGCACATTTGTGTTTCATTTACTTTACATAGGAACATCTGACTGACTATTTCCTTCTCTAATTTAATGTATTTTATCTGTTACCCAAAACGGAGATCAAGAAATTTGGCAAAAAAAAGCTTGGATAACCAGTAAATTCTCAAAGGTCAAATTCTAATCACCATACAAATTTGATCTAGTTTAGAGACACTCATTACCATGGGCTTAGACGGGGGCTTAGGTGTCTGTCCTGAATTGCACTAGTGGAGTAAAAGAAACGCTCAGCTTTTCAGCCCACTTGAAAATGCTTTACACCAGAGAATCAGATTTCTTTGGATTGTCTTCCAACCAAATTTTCACCTCAGACTTGGGCTGGATCCAGAAGCCGTGCATTAACTGCCTTCTTCCACAGAGCTTCTCAGAACATGCCTTAGGAAGCCAGAGGCTGTCATGTTTCCTAAGAAAGCTTGTCTTAATATCACAGGGGGGGGGGTGTGCTCATCTTGCTGTTTGATGTAACCTTTTCAAAGAGCAGCTATTTGGAAAATGATTTAACTGTCTGAAAACGAATAGGTCTGTCTTGTAAATTGCAGTTTTGCCAAGGATATCCTTTTGGCACATGAACATGAAGGTATGTCAGTCTAAGGCTGGACATATTTAGAGATTTGGAATTCATAATAAAGTAATTTAAACGTAAAACTACATATTTTAATCACTGACACTATGATTAGATATCTGATCAGAAGCTAATTCAGTAAGGTTCGGAAGCAAGCTTGCTCTATTTGGCAGGGGCAGCACATGAATAGCTTGCATGTTTAAGGTAATCTCTAAAAATGTCAGCTCACTGACTGCCTTGGACGTACCTCCATTTGTGTTTCAGTGTGTTTGAAGGTCTGTATATCACTGGATGGAGTTGGGGGGAGCATCATTTCATTTTTTGGACCCAGGCAATACAGTGCCTTGTGCTGGCCCTGTTTGGAATGTATATGTACTCTTTAGCAAATCCTGTGAAGTGCTATTTATCGCTCTCTATGGTGCGCTAACTCCACTAATTCCACTAAGCTTTTTGCGCACATTGGGTAGCACAAGTTGAAAGTAAAAATTTTACACTTGCGGGCTAACCTGACATGAACAAAGAATAGAACTTTGAATATCGTAACCTTGTTAACGTATTCCCCCATAGACTTCATAGACTTAAATGGAGCAAGAAAAGTGGAAAAAAAAACAAAAAACCCTTGCACATAAACCCGATCGTATTTTCTCAAGTGCGCTAACCCGACATAAAAATATTAATATTTCACATTCCAATGTTCTTCACATAGAAGAATATGTTCTATTTATTCATATATATATATATATATATATATACAGTATATATATATATATATATATATATATATATATATATATATATATATAGGAATATCTATTTAAAAACACAAAGAACATGATGTTCCTCTATGTGAAGAACATTGGAATGGTACATATTTACAGGACATACATAGTTAAACACTTTATTAAATATGAATATTGCATGAATGTTTTCATCTACTAGACTGCAAAGGGCTCAAATGCACTTATACATATGTCTATATATGTATACATATGTACTTATGTGTTTATATGTGTATATATGTCTGTAAATACATATATAAAAATAAATACATAAATGCATTTGTACACATATATGTAATATGTATGTATGTATCTCTGTTAAAGCACTTTGCCTGCTTTTTTTTTCTAACTCCTAAAACCTCATATCTTTGAGCCCTTATAACTTTTTAGACATTTTTTTTTAAAATAATTCTTATTAAAAAAGTATTATTATGAGTGTACCTGTACTTTAATTTATTTTTTATGTGTTTTGTGACACTTTTTTGTTTCACAAAACAGTTAACCAGCATTCTGAGGTCACGGTAATCATTCTAAATTGCTATAGTGCTCACGTATTCGCATTTACTTTCAAATTGCAATATGAGCGATCCTTACGATGCAAGCAAACAGCCGTGATAAACCTGATATTGTTTGTGAGTAACTGTTAGCGCGCCACTCGTAATAGGGCCCTAAATGTTAAAGATAGGCTACAATTTCTTACTAATTGCAACTGGAGGACTAGTGAGAATTTCAAGCCCCACCTATATCGCATCACTGGGGGAATCCGAGGATTCCAGTGATGTCACCATACGCATGCTTAGCCCAGCCCTGGAAAACCCTCTGTTGGCGTGTTACAAGAGAACTGGATAGTAAGTATAAAAAAAAAAACTTCTTAAAGGCCCTGAAAGCCCCAAGAACCACTATTTGAAACAGTGTATGACTTTGGAGTAAATAGTTAAAAAATAAAGGTTTAGATTACAAGTGGAGGGCAAAAATATTAACGCTATTGGGCTTGATTTCAAGTGGAGCGCAAACGATTTTGCAAGTTTTTTTTTTTATTGTTTGCCCTCTTGTTTATTTGTGCTGCTATTACAAATTGTGCGCGATTTATGCTGGAATCATTACCGCAATCTCAGAGCTGTGGTTAACTGTTTTGCAAAACTAAAAGGTTGCATAAAACACTTCTAAAACATATTATATAAAGTACAGTTACAATCATAATAACAGTGTCTAAAAATATTGTCTATATATGTGTACATATGTATTTATATATTTATATGTATTTACAGAAATATATACACATATAAACACAACCTAATATATACAATTGTAATCAAAATTATTCAACCCCCATTGCTGATCAGGTTTATTATCAAAATTTACAGACTTTCAGCTGCTTGCAGTAAACAAATCAAACAAAAGCAATTAAAATAGCTCAACACAAAGAAAGCTTCAAGCGGTTTCCCCAGATTCAACTGAAAAGCACACCTGATGTAACTAATCAAGGGCTTCATTAGTTGCACCAGGTGTGCTTTCACAACTTTGGGTTAGTGCACTTGGCTTCTCGTACCTTTGGGGCAGTGAGCAAATGAAAGCCAGAACAGGGTTTTTGTAGTACATGCCATAAAAGTATATGGGGAAAGAGATTTAGTGTGGCTGTGCTATCGGACTTCCAGATGCTAGCACACAAATATATAAATATTTAAAAATAAAAAGAACATTTTCATCTACATGAAGAACATTGGAATTTAAAGTGTTCTTAACTACCTTCGGGTTTAGTGCACATGAAGATTTTTTTTTCACCTGTCTGGTTTTGTGCACATGAATGTGTGCTAAATCTGACAGGAGCTATATTGGGGTGCATAATGTATTTATTTTGTATAAATATTAAAAAAACATTTGCCTAGATCACGAGTTTTGTCGGTAAGGCTGTGCGGTGCTAACAAGCCTTTTTTTCTTACCGCTCCCTTAAGACAACGCTGGTATTACGAGCTTTCTGCAAGCCGTCGTTAGCCTCAGAAAAGTGAGCGTTGAGCAAAATTTAGCTCCCCATCTCACCTCGATACCAGCATTGCTTACGGTAGCGGTAAGCTGGGAAAACGTGCTCGTGCACGATTTCCCCATAGGAATCAATGGGGCTGAGCGGGCTGAAAAAAAACCTAACACCTGCAAAAAAGCAGCGTTCAGCTCCTAACGCAGCCCCATTGTTTCCTATGGGAAAATAAAATTTATGTCTGCACCTAACACCCTAACATGAACCCCGAGTCTAAACACCCCTAATCTTACACTTATTAACCCCTAATCTGCCGCCCCCAACATCGTCACCACCTGCATTATACTATTAACCCCTAATCTGCTGCTCTGGACACCGCGGCCACCTACATTATACTTATAAACCCCTAATCTGCTGCCCTCAACATTGCCGCCACCTACATTATAGTTATTAACCCCTAATCTGCCCCCCCCAACGTCGCCACAACTATATTAAATTAATTAACCCCTAATCTGCCACCGCCAACGTCGCCACCACTATAATAAAGCTATTAACCCCTAAACCTAAGTCTAACCCTAACCCTAACACCCCCCTAATTTAAATATAATTTAAATACGTTTAAATAAAATAACTACTATTAAATAAATTATTCCTATTTAAAACTAAATACAGTACTTACCTGTAAAATAAACCCTAAGCTAGCTACAATATAACTAATAGTTACATTGTAGCTAGCTTAGGGTTTATTTTTATTTTACAGGCAACTTTGTATTTATTTTAACTAGGTACAATAGCTATTAAATAGTTATTAACTATTTACTAGCTACCTAGCTAAAATAATTACAAAATTACCTGTAAAATAAATCCTAACCTAAGTTACAATTACACCTAACACTACACTATAATTAAACTAATTACCTAAACTACCTACAATTATTTACAATTAAATTCAATAAACTAAATTACAAAAAAAACAAACACTAAATTACAGGAAAAAAAATTACAAGAAGTTTAAACTAATTACACCTAATCTAAGCCCCCTAATAAAATAAAAAAGCCCCCCAAAATAATAAAATGCCCTACCCTATACTAAATTACAAATAGCCCTTAAAAGGGCCTTTTGCGGGGCATTGCCCCAAAGTAATCAGCTCTTTTACCTGTAAAAAAAGAATACAATACCCCCCCAACATTACAACCCACCAGCCCACACCCCTACTCTAAAACCCACCCAATGCCCCCTTAAAAAGACCTAACACTACCCCATTGAAGATCACACTACCTTGAGCCGTCTTCACCCAGCCGGGCACAAGTGGTCAACCGATCCTACCAGAAGTGTTCATCCGATGGGGCAGAAGAGGACATCCAGACCGGCAGAAGTCTTCATTCTATCCGGGCCGAAGAGGACATCTGGACCGGGAGAAGGCTTCATTCAAGCAGCATCTTCTATCTTCATCCATCCGACGAGGAGCGACTCCATCTTGAAGACATCCGGCGCGGAGCATCCTTCCAGCACGACGACTAACGACGAATGACGGTTCATTTAAATGACATCATCCAAGATGGCGTCCCTCGAATTCCGATTGGCTGATAGGATTCTATCAGTCAATCGGAATTAAGGTAGGAAAAATCTGATTGGTTGATTTAATCAGCCAATCGGATTGAACTTCAATCCGATTGGCTGATTAAATCAACCAATCTGATTTTTCCTACCTTAATTCCGATTGGCTGATAGAATCCTATCAGCCAATCAGAATTCGAGGGACGCCATCTTGGATGACGTCATTTAAAGGAACTGTCATTCATCGTTAGTCGTCGTCGTGCTGGAAGGATGCTCCATGCCGGATGTCTTCAAGATGGAGTCGCTCCTCGTCGGATGGATGAAGATAGAAAATGCCGCTTGGATGAAGCCTTCTCCCGGTACAGATGTCCTCTTCTGCCCGGATAGGATGAAGACTTCTGCCGGTCTGGATGTCCTCTTCTGCCCCATCGGATGAAGACTTCTGGACGGATCGGATGACCACTTGTGCCCGGCTGGGTGAAGACGGCTCAAGGTAGGGTGATCTTCAATGGGGTAGTGTTAGGTTTTTTTAAGGGAGTATTGGGTGGGTTTTAGAGTAGGGGTGTGTGGGTGGTGGGTTTTAATGTTGGGGGGGTATTGTATTCTTTTTTTACA
This sequence comes from Bombina bombina, assembly GCF_027579735.1. Taxonomy (NCBI): domain Eukaryota; kingdom Metazoa; phylum Chordata; class Amphibia; order Anura; family Bombinatoridae; genus Bombina; species Bombina bombina. The sequence goes on from NC_069499.1 coordinate 568,753,150, forward strand.
GGTAAAAGAGCTGATTACTTTGGGACAATGCCCCGCAAAAGGCCCTTTTAAGGGCTATTTGTAATTTAGTATAGGGTAGGGCATTTTATTATTTTGGGGGGGCTTTTTTATTTTATTAGGGGGTTTAGATTAGGTGTAATTAGTTTAAACTTCTTGTAATTTTTTTCCCCTGTAATTTAGTGGGGGTTTTTCCCCGTAATTTAGTTTATTGAATTTAATTGTAATTAATTGTAGGTAGTTTAGGTAATTTACTTAATGATAGTGTAGTATTAGATGTAATTGTAATTTAGGTTAGGATTTATTTTACAGGTAATTTTGTACTTATTTTAGCTAGGTAGTTATGAAATAGTTCATAACTATTTAATAACTATTGTACCTAGTTAAAATAAATACAAAGTTTCCTGTAAAATAAATACAAATCCTAAGCTAGCTGCAATGTAACTATTAGTTATATTGTAGCTAGCTTAGGGTTTATTTTATCGGTAAGTATTTAGTTTTAAATAGGAATAATTTATTTAATTTTAGTAAATTTATTTAGATGCATTTAAATTATATTTAAGTTAGGGGGGGTTAGGGTTAGGTTTAGACTTAGGTTTAGGGGTTAATACCTTTAATATATTAACAGCGACGTTGGGGGTGGCAGATTAGGGGTTAATAAAATTAAACTAGTGTTTGCGAGGCGGGAGTGCGGCGGTTTAGGGGTTAATACATTTGTCCAAAGGGGTTATGATAGTCAGCAATTGGATATAGTAGAACAATCCATTAAGAGTCCCCATGAGTCACATACAACATCTGCTAATAAAAGTATGAATTTTGTTACATCTTACAACACTATGAGCCAAAAAGTGTTCAATATTATCAAGAGGAATTGGCTTTTACTTAAGGAAGCTTGTCCAGAAACTGAAGAGTTCCTATCCCTAGAGCAGCTTATCATAGGGGTAAAACCATAGGTAAAAGGCTGGCTAGAGCCATGTCTAGTTCTGATACTACTAGGAGAGGGGATCAGAGATTCCTTGGTAAACCCAAGGAGGGTACATTCCCCTGCCTAGGTTGTGGTCAATGTGGTAATGTCATAAAAGGTGGTAGCATTTCTCATCCATACACGGGGGAAAAATTCTCAATCAAAGGATATTACACATGCAATTCTACACATGTGGTGTATGCGTTAAAGTGCCCATGTGGGCTGTTATATGTTGGCGAGACGACCCAACGGGTCAAGGACCGCATATGCCAACATAAATCTACGATTAGAAATGAGAAAACTGCTAACCTCCCTGTACCTGCACATTTTATTGAGAAAGGCCACCAAATCAATCAGCTCAGATATATGGTAATAGACCAGGCCCCTACACAGATTAGAGGGGGAGATAGGATCAAGGACCTCCTATATAGGGAGGCCAGATGGATCTGAAAGTTAGATACTATGCACCCCAAGGGATTAAACAGGGAATTTGATTTACTTCCTTTTATTTAAGGCCCTTGTTCATTAGGTTTCTGCTATAGTTGATCAATATACTATAGATATATGATATGTAGCCAAATAATTAGCCATATAGCATAGTTTATATAGCAACTTGCTGCATCTGTTTTTAAATGGAGTCTTTTTCACATTAGGTTCTGAAGGGGTTAAAATTTGACTATGTGAGAATGACTTACTTATTTGTTAGGTCAGGTGAGACCTTAACAGGTGTGTGACCCCTCCCCTTGAATTTGTGATTGGTCTACTATGTACATAAATGTGCTTTTTCTTCATATATGTTAGCTTGATAAAGGGGTAGGAGCCCCGAAATGTTGCTCTGTAATAAAGGCACTGTTGCCATATTTTGAGTGCCACCGGTGTGTTGTTTCATGTCACTTGTTACTGGACTCTGGAAAGGGTAGTCCCCCTGGTGTGCACCATCTTGAATTTGTTGGAAATATTAAGGACAAAGTGAGTGCTGGTCCTGTCTGTCTAATATTATTAAAGTGGCGGCGATGTCCGGTCGGCAGATTAGGGGTTAATAATTGTTGGCAGGTGGCAGCGACGTTGGGGACGGCAGATTAGGGGTTAATAAATATAATGTAGGTGTCGGCGATGTTAGGGGCAGCAAATTAGGGGTTCATAGGTATAATGTAGGTGGCGGTGATGTCCGGTCGGCAGATTAGGGGTTACATTTTTTTTATTATAGTGTTTGCGATGTGGGGGGGCCTCGGTTTAGGGGTTAATAGGTAGTTTATGGGTGTTAGTGTACTTTGTAGCACTTTAGTTAAGAGCTTTATGTTCCGGCGTTAGCCCATAAAACTCTTAACTACTGACTTTTATATGCGGTAGGAGTCTGGACAGGAGAGGGTCTACCGCTCACTTCTTCCAAGACTCGTAATACCGGCGTTAGGCAAGTCCCATTAAAAAGATAGGATACGCAATTGATGTAAGGGGATTTGCGGTAGCCTCGAGTCGCGGAATAAAAGTGAGCGGTACACCTGTACCTGTCAGACTCGTAATACCAGCGGGCGTTAAAAAGCAGCGTTGGGACCTCTCAACGCTGCTTTTTAGGGCTAACGCCAAACTCGTGATCTAGTTGATTATTTTTAATAATTATTAATATAATTATTTTAAAATATAATTAAATATTATACTGTTTTTTAAATATTTTTAAGAGTCTCTATAATAATTATATTCACACTAATATAAATGTACATGTATTTGCATGTATTTATGTGTTTATCTGTGTATATATGTCTGTAAATACATATATACAAATATAAATACATACATACATTTATATATATATATATATATATATATATACATACTTAGACAAGTAAATGTATATATCTTTATGTCAAAGATCTTTGCCTGCCTTTTTTTCTTAACACCTGAGAACTCATTGATAGACAGATGTGGGTAGTGCTTGGTGGGAGTGACCTACAATTGTTGTCTGTCTTCCCTCTTTCCCCACTTCACAGGTATTCTGGTTCTTGCTCCAGTTGCTTATCATATAGGCAAGCTCCAGATGATATAGTATCCATAGGGGCCGATATATTAAGCAGTGGATGCGGCTTATTCCGCGCAAGTCTTCAGGCTCGTAGGAAACAGGAGTTAAGAAACAGTGGTCTTAAGACCTTAACTCATCCGCCTACTCTGAGGTGACAGTCATACCCTGCTAGCGGCCAATGTGCAGGGGGCGCCATTGCACAAGCATTTTGCCAGAAATGCTTGTGCAATGTTAAAGGGACAGTCTACACCAGAATTTTTATTGTTTTAAAAGATAGATAATCCCTTTATTACCCATACCCCAGTTTTGCATAACCAACACAGTTATATTTATATAATTTTTACATCTGTGATTATCTTGTATCTAAGCCTCTGCAAAGTCCCCCCTTATTTCAGTTCTTTTGACAGACTTGCAGTTTAGCCAATCAGTGCTGGCTCCCAGGTAACTTCACGTGCATGAGCACAGTGTTATCTATATGAAACACATGAACTAACACCCTCTAGTGGTGAAAAGCTGTTAAAATGCATTCTGAAAAGAGGTGGCCTTCAAGGTCTAAGAAATTAGCATATGAACCTCCTAGGTTAAGCTTTCAACTAAGAATACCAAGAGAACAAAGCAAAATTAGTGATAAAAGTAAATTGGAAAATTGTTTAAAATTACATGCCCTATCTGAATCATGAAAGTTTATTTTGGACTAGACTGTCCCTTTAAATGCTGACAGAGTATGCTGTTGTCATTTAGAGATGCAGGGCGGACATGATTTGCCCGTCCAGGGTATGATAAGTCTACCTCATAATATCTAGTAGGCTGAGAAGCAGTGAGAACAAAGGCTGTTCATAACATAACTGGTTTTCTGTGTTTTAGAAGAGTCCAACCCTTTTGTTAGAATTTTTATGATTATTGGGGCGGCCATTACTTTTGGTTAATTGTAAATTAATGTAGGGGTCTTAATAAACCGTCCAGCGCTAGAGGCTGAGCCTGGAGTGTTCAGATTTTCGTTATATATTTTTGTTAGGATATCGGCACATATTAAAGGGGTGATACAGAGCTCATTAAGGACGTGTAGGGGTAGAGCTTCATTTTCCCTCTGTAATTTCCTAATCATTAAAGGACATAAGCACACAATTTTCTTTCATGATTCAGATAGAACATACAATTTTAAACAACTTTCCGATGTACTTCTATTATCACATTTTCTGTTTTCTTGTTATCATTTGTTGAAAAGCAGGTAAGCTCAAGGTAAGCTCAAGAGTGTGCACGTGTCTGCAGCACTATATGGCAGCAGTTTTGCAACTTTACACATTATCAAAAGTAGTAGATGGCAGCACTTTTTCCTGTCATGTAGTGTTTCAGACGTGTGCACGCTACCTATCTTTTCAACAAAGAATAACACGTGAACAAAGCAAGTTAAATAACATGTTAACCTTGCATTTATTCCATGGGTTAAAAAAAGGATCTAAAACATATTTGAGGCACACCCCTTTTTATTTATTTTTTTACTGTAGAAGGGAAAATAAGTATTTAAAGGGACAGTAAAGTAAAAAAAAAATCTTTCATGATTTAAATAGGGCATGTAATTTTAAACAACTTTCCAATTTGCTTTTATTACCAATTTTTCTTTGTTCTCTTGGTATTCTTAGTTGAAAGCTAAATCTAGGAGGTTCATGTGCTAATTTCTAAGACCTTGAAGACTGCCTCTAATCAGAAAGCATTTTGACAGTTTTTCACCACTAGAGGGCGTTAGTTCATGTGTTTGATATAGATAACATTGAGCTCAGGCACGTGAAGCTCCTAGGAGTCAGCACTGATTGGCTAAAAATGCAAGTCTGTCAAAAGAACTGAAATAAGGGGGCAGTCTGCAGAGGCGTAGATACAAGGTAATCACAGAGGTAAAAAGTATATTATTATAACTGTCTTAGTTATGCAAAATTGTGGAATGGGTAATAAAGGTATTATCTATCTTCTTAAACAACAACAATTCTGGTGTTTTCTGTCCCTTTAATGTTATGGCTTGGCAAATAAGCTACAAACTGCATGTTGTTTAGGATATACAATCACCTCATAGCTTTTCCTCTGTTAGGGAATACAGGGGTAGAAAAAAAAAACTGAATAGAAATTTCTCAATTGTATTTTTTTTTCTTTTAATGTTAGTTCTTTGTATTTCATGAAGGAATGAAGTGTGTAACTACCCGGTAGAACATGTAATGCAAATGAATTCATGCAACAGATTTAGCAACAATGCATATCAAACTGTTGGAGTGGTGAGTTCAAGAGCAGCCTCCCAGCAGAGATGGTAAACAATGAACTATATTCACTATATTTATATAGCAAACATGGCAACATTTTGGTACATGTGCCCATTTCTCAAGTATGAACAAAGATTTTATGTTCTGTACCTTGACATCAACCTGAGAAATGGGCTTGGACAATTCCTGTGTTATCCAGTGAATACTTTCACTAAATGTGAAATAGTTCTATAAATGAGCCAGCTATGTTATAAAATGGGTTGGAGAGTTCTTTGAAATGCTGTTGATCTATTCTGCTGACATCTGTGTACAGTTTTCCTAAAGTAAAGGAAGATCAAGGATCAGTCTGAGATTGTGAAGTACATAGGAAAAGACAGGGTGGGCTGGCTGTGTGTCTCTTATTTGCTCTCAAGATGATTCTATGTTTAAGTCGCTTCCACAGCCACTTGGAGAACGTCCCTTGCCGGTGTGACATGACAACCTGGACATGTTTCTGAAAATAATGGCAGCAGCTGAGGAAATGATAGCCCTGTGAACAGCTGGCCTGTTCTTTCCAGCCACCCCTCACCCCATGTCTACTGCTTCTTCTCTTTTAACGCTAGTGCTCCATACAAGGGTTTATTTTAGTTGCCGAGCACACAGTGGGCTGCATTTACCTCAGTGTTTAAATATATAACAGGGTCGTTTATTCATCAGCTTTCGAAGTAAAAGCTGTGGAGAAAGACTAAGATGCTACCTAGGAAGGCTGATTGTGAATGTACTGAGCCTTGCTGGGGCACTTACTAATCATTTCATTTTACAAATGAACATACAACTGTCAACTTCACTTAACAAGTGTCTGAGATACAGGAGGTCTACCACACTGATACCAAAGCTTACACGACAATGTAATAATTCATAAAGATTTGCCTCATTACTTGAATGTTCCTTGATGGTTATAGGGTACATTCTAAAAACTAAAATGTATGCAGCTAAAGTATGGTTATTTTTAATATAAAAATTAATAACTACGTTTCATTCTGCTGCCTGCCCCCTGCCATATTACTTTTTATTACTCATCGTGTGAAAAAACCAGCATGGCCAATGGGAAGCCGTGTCACATGGCCCATTAGAAGTAATAGTCATGCTCCAGTTTCTTAGGAAGGCTGCAGGGCCAACTGCGCGTGCAGTTTGTCTTTATTTGCAGAGTGCGCACAATGTATATAGGGCTAGATTACAAGTGCACTAATTGATCACACCAAATTTTCCCGTTTGTGGGCACGTGGTAAATAACCAGCCGTTACAAGTGCCTGGTTATTGCTACTGCAAGCTTGCGGTAGCAATCAGGGCTTAAAAAATTAACCAGAGATCAGATCTATCAGATCTAAAAAAAAATAGAATAATTGCTCCTAAGTCCTGCTCTGGAACTGTAATGGAATAGTTCAACATTGCACAAGCATAGTTATGTGTTTATTTCCTTTGTGTGGTTGTATGCATTGTATCATTGCATTAACAGGTGCTCTTAGCTGAATTTGAGGAGACAGCACGTGGTTATCATCCTTCAATATAATCGATTATATTTATTTGGGAATCTGGAAATTTAATGTGCAGCTCTCATAGATAAACATATATATTTGTAATATCTCCAAAAACAAATAATAAACAAATGTGCTTTTAATTAGTGCATAAGTTGTTATTTTTTATCTAGTATCATTGATAAAGGCAATTATTTTGGCAATGATCAGAATCAACTAATAAAAAAATCAGTCTTTTCATATAATTCCAGAAATCAAAATATTAACATTGTTTTGTGTTATATGGTGCAAAGGATTTTTTTCCTTTATTGCTAAGCCATTGCTTTCCCCTTTACTAAAATAATTTTTAGGGGCCGATTTATCAAGGGCCGAATGCCCCTTGATGCCTCTGTTTCCGTACCTTCAGGCTCGCCGGAAACAGCAGTTATAAAGCAGAGATCTTAAGACCGCTACTCATTAACTGGTCCACTGCCTCTGAGGCTGCGGACATCAATCTGCCCGATCCTATCCGATCGGGTTGATTGACACCCCCGATTGGCCGCAAATCTGCAGGGAGCGGCATTGCACAAGCAGTTCACTAGTTCATATGCTGTCGGCATTCAGCAATGTCTGTCAGACATGATACGCTACAGCGTATCATGTCGGACAGACATCGATAAATCGGCCCCTTAGACTTTACTCATATACATTATTTTTAAACATTCACATCAGCATTTGTTTCTGTCAGTTACACAAATGATGTCTTTTATTTTTAGCAGAAATACTTTTAGTTTGCAGAAATACCACTGAAAGAATGCAAAACATGTGATTTTAATAGTGCACACTGTACAGGGTGTGTGGTTTTTCTTTTGTATAAGTTACCCACATTTGCTGTCAAATCATAAATCCAAAATAAAGGATTTTATACCTATGTTTTGTGATTGAAATTAACAATTGAAAATTAGAAGATAAAAAAAAAACAACAATTTTCTCATTTTGCACTATCATGTCTTTTATGCAACAAATGAATAAAGCAAAATGCCTAAATATGTATTATTATTATTATTATTATTATTATTATTATTATTATTATTATAATATATAAAACCCCTGTCACACAAAATGAACCACATGTACATAGTTCTCTAATACCAAGCGTGGCTAGTACATCACATATTATAGATATATAGATTATATATAGACAGATAGATAGATAGATAGATGAAAGATAGATAGATAGATGATAGTTAGTTAGATAGATGATAGATGATAGATAGATAGATAGATGATAGTTAGTTAGATAGATGATAGATGATAGATAGATAGATAGATAGATAGATAGATAGATACATAGATAGGCCAAATCCCTTTTGATTTTACATCCCACATTTTATTGCAAGGGTAGCAGTCATGCTTATAGAGGCGTGTGTGCCTGCTCACTTGAAAGAAAGTAAATCCCTTTTTCATATGAGTGATGTTGCATTTGTGCTGTTTTAGGGGCTTCTTAAGAGCCATACCACATACAGTAAAAACATATTGCAACAATGAACCACATATTACCAAGCTTGACTAGTACATGAAATATTATAAATATGAATTATACCAGTAAGTGATCCTCCTAGTGTTTATCAAAGGTCACCACCTATTTATACACTCACTCCTCCCGTTTATTGAATTACTATTAAATTATGAAATCTCATAATTTGTTGAGAGACAACTCGACTCCTCTCTTCAATATAAAAGTTGTTATGACTCATTTCTCTGGTTAAGTGGGAAGTAAGCAATACAGAATCAGTATAACTTTCCCCAGAAATAAGACCAATGCATTGATGCTTTTACTAATATTATGACAATCATTTGAGAACTGGAATGACATAAAATCACTCGGCTATACAAATACTGTAGATAGATAGCTAGATTGGATAGATAGATAGATAGATAGATAGATAGATAGAGTAGATAGATAGATACATAATAGACAGATAGAAGATATAGATAAATAGATGATAGATAGATACATAGATAAACTAAATAGATAGATATATACATAGATATATAGACAGATAGATAAATAGATATATGATAGATAGATGATAGATAGATAGATAGAACGAGAGATAAATATATATATATGATAGATAGAAGAGCATATATGATAGATAGAAGAGACAGATGGTAGATAGATAGATAGATGATAGATAGATTAGATTGATGATAGATAGATTAGATAGATATAGATAGATTAGATAGATATAGATTAGATAGATAGATAGATAGATAAAGATGGATAGATATATAGATATATGATAGATAAATAGATTAGATAGATAGATAGATAGATAGATAGATAGAAGAGATATATAGCTAGATAGATTAGATAGATATAGAAAAATTAGATAGATAGGTTAGATAGAGATACAGTATATCGATTAGATAAAAGATAGACTGATACATACTGTAGATAGTTAGATTGATAGATAGCTATAGACAGACAGATAGATAGATAGATAGATTATACATAGACAGATAGACAGACAGATAGATAGATAGATAGATAGATATAGACAGACAGAGAGACAGATAGATAGATTGATGCATAGAAAGATAGATAGATGATTGGTAGATAAATAGATAGGTAGATAGATATAGACAGATAGATAGACAGACAGATAGGTAGGTAGGTAGATAGACCAAATCCCTTTTGATTTTATATCCCACTTGTATTTCAAGGGTAGCAGTCATGCTTATTATAGAGGCATGTGTGCCTGCTCACTTGAAAGAAAGTAAATCCCTTTTTCATATGAGTGATGTTGCATTTATGCTGTTTTTATGGGCTTCTTAGCAGCCACAACTCATACAGTAAAACATATTGCAGTTTTTATGGTGTCTCATGAACCTGAGTAGTTTATGTTGGTAAAAATATGAAGACTTTTTTAGCCTCTTATTATTTTTATTTTTTTAAATTGGACCTTTATTACATTGCACGTGTCCAAATACAAAAAGGGCATATATGCAAGACGAGATTGAAAGTCCATAAGTGGCTGGAAAAGATTCTTTTTTTGTATTTTGGACCCATGCGCAGGGTAATAATGGGCAATACAGAATCATATTTTTTAATGTTTGTCCCTGGAAGGCAAAACAAAACAAAACATTTGACATGCTTATAAAATGATTATTTTTATGTTAACACTTTGCAAGGGGATGCATAATGCTATGTACTATACATACTGTATAAGATAAACTTTAATGTCATTTAAATGTAAGCTAAAACATTAAACATTGCACATTTCTCATTATGTTTTATCAAACAAAATATTATCAAATATCCATTAATTTACTTTGTAGAGGGTCATTAAACTGGGAAACAATCATACTAAATCATACTAAATCATAGTAATTAAGAATGAAAAAAATATTTGATGAATGTTTACTTCACTTTAAAAATATTGTTTATTTGACATACTTTGTCTTTTAAAAGCTGGGAAAGTTTTGGCTCTTAAAACTGCAAGATTTTTGTATAAATTAGTGTCCACAAACTATGCAGGGACATTTGTCACTGTTATTTTGTTATTCTATGCATGAAATCGACAATATTTTAGACTTTGTACAATCAGTAAGAGATGAAACCTTGGTGTGATTGATGATTTTAAGGTAATTACAGCAGCATTCTGTAGATATTGGGCTAGATTACAAGTGGCTCGCTAACATTAGCATGTGAGCTCAGGGGCAAATTTTGGCCTAGACAAACAAGGTACTTGCCTAGGGCGGCAGATTTGGGGGACAGCACTTTTTAAGTCTCACTACACACACACTCACTACACCCACACATACATACAACCTACACTAACCTATCCTAATACCAGTTCCTCTCCTCCAGTTCATTACTATCCGCCATGAACCCCCTTAGCATTTAAGCCTAAGAGTCCAACTGTTTGCAGATCACCTTCATAAGAGCTGACTGCAACAGTGTGACTCTCGGCAGGGCCCTCTACATATTTATCCCTATAAATGTTACCTTGTGTACCGCCTATGTTTATAGCGCTGGGGAATCCGTTGGTGCTCTACAAATAACTGATAAAGCCCACCGCAAATAGTAATCTGCAGAAGGGGCCTCAATGCACAGAAGCCTTATCACAGCGTGGTCCGCCGCACGGCATGGAGCCTCCGGAGGTACCGGGCAGCCTCCGCGCGGTACTACCCAAGAATTATACCATAACAAATACATCACTAAAGATCAACGCTCCACTGAGTGACATAGAAAGATCCCCACAGTCGATAAGACAACCTGTATTAAGTGTGGCTTCCCGGGAGTTAGTGGGGGGCTCTCGGAGGACTGCACCAGTAAAAATTATTCGTGCAACGCCTGTGTTAACAACTACGTTGGTAGCATATGAAGAGCAGTATTCGAGCCATGGCCTTACTTAAAATAACCAGTACCGCTCACTCAGCGGACACTCACGAAGGGGAAATACACAAGGTTATTTCACAACATCACTTTTTTCTGTAACACCTCAACTATCCCATACAGGGACTCTTTCTTACACCAAATCCTGGGGATGATAAAGCATTATGACCCTAAAACCAGGGCCACCACAACACGAAGACACGACCCGTAACAGTGGGACACTTACAGGAACTCTGAGGAGTTAGTTTGACACTACACAGTTAAATAGTTAAATGTTCTTTTATGTATAATCAATGATAGAAAAGTTTATGCTTGCTATAGTTATAGTTCTATACCAAAGTATCAGATCTGGCAACACTTTTTACAACTGTCTATTTGATGCCTCAGTAAATGAGAGAATGTGATACCACTTTCACTATCACGGTATTTGTGCCCTGGTACTTAGCTTTTTCACCTAGTGTGTCTAATCTTCCCAATAGTATATTTCTCTACACATCCAGCACAATTTATTGCCCCTATATACAAAACTTACCAGTAAATAAATGTTATAGTCCCTAGGGGGATATAAGACCAAACAGGATGTAATTTATAATTGTTATCATATGACTACTGCACAGTTCAGCTATGGCTCTTTTTCAGCATATCTCATGACATCTGAATCTTATGGGGCCAATTTATCACGGCCCGAATTGGGCCGTATACACCTGTTTCCGCGCGAGCCTTCAGGCTCGCGGGAAAAAGGAGTTAAGAAGCAGCGGACAGCAATCAGCCCGATCGGATGATTGACACCCCCTGCTAGGGGCCGATTGGCCGCGAATCTGCAGGGGGCGGCATTGCACAAGCATTTCACTAGAAATGCTTGTGCAATAATAAATGCAGACAGCGCTACAGTTCTTTTATGTTATTTTGTTTTACTACTACATAAATCCTAACTTTGTGTTTTGACTTAAAAGCCGAAGACCCAAGAGAGGTCTGCTTTTACACCAAAAAAGACTAAAAATGAGGACTGCAATTTAGGAAGTACAAACATGTTTTTAAATAATATTTGTACTAATAATTACAGCATATACCCATGTGAGCATGAAAACTGTACTGTGTACTGCTACATATGTTTAATATCTGTATATTGCAATTCCTCAATAAAAAGTATAAAAACTAAAAAAAAAAACAACAATAAAAAAAAACACAAATACAAAGCTAGACACACAAGGACAGACACACATAAACACACACACAGGTATAGACACACATGCACGTATGCAGGGACAGACACACATAAACAGACACACACATGCAGACACACAGGGATAGACACACACACACATACACATATGCAGGGACAGACACACATAAACACACACACAGGGATAGAGACACAAGCACACATGCAGACAGACACACATAAACACTCATAAACACCCACCCACACAGGGATATACACACGCGCACACATGTGGATTCATGTCCATAAAATAAAAAACTCAACCAAAACAAAAAACTAAAGCCTAACACTAAAATAAATTACAATAGGCCTTTAAAAGGACCTTTTGTAGGGCATTTTCCTAAAGATATTTCATCTCTTTTACAAATAAAATAAATTACAACCCCCCTCTATAATACAAGTAATCCCCACTTCCAAAATAACAAAATCTACCAAAAGAACCTATCCTACAAAATAAAAGTTAAAACAAAAAAGGCTATTCTTAAAAATAAAAAACCCAACCCAAAAAAGCCCTAACTAACCCCAAAAGTAGTATTCACCGTTCCTCTTGATCCAACTTTTGACCCTCGTCCCAGCTCATAGCTCGCAACGGCAGAGGTGGACTTCGGTGGCCTCTTCAGCTGCCTCCACTACACAATCTTCTTCCACATCAGGGCCCTCTTCATTTCGGCTTCTGGCTCCAGGGGCCCATCTAAGCGGAAGCGGACTGAGGCGGCTTTCTCCGCCACCTCCTCTCTGCAATCATCTTCCACGTCATGGCCCTCTTCATCCTGGCTCTGGGGACCCACAGAGGCGATCTTCAGCAGCCCCTTCCACCACCTCCGCTCTGCATCTTCTTTTCTTCGGCTCTCTTCCTGGTCTCCATGCGGTCGCCAATACACACTGAATTTCCGGATCGCGGAACCCCTATATATAGTGGTACCACTTCATCCCAATGGACTGATTTTAATTTAAAATTAAAAACGTTCTTGCTATTGGCTGATTAAAATCAGCCAATCGCGATGAAGTAGTACCCCTATATAAAGGGGTTCTGCTCTGGTACTCCTTATGATGGCTGAGAGGCTATTAAACTTGGCGAGCATCTTAATCTCTAACTCCTTCAAAGAAGCATGAATGGCTCATAAGACTTCCTCCTTATCTGCAGCCATATCTGAGCTGCACAACCAGGGTATTATGTACTCTGTAAATAAGGCTGCCACTGCCTAGAGTCTTAACGGTCCAGATCTAGGCTGGACAGTCATATACCCATCAATATCAATATCAATCAGAACACCAGAGGGATTAAATTCATTTTATGATTTGATCAATTTCTGGTAAAATGAGTATACCCTATCCCAAGGTTTTTAGTCTTAGGATTATAGTTATTTAACTGATTCAATATCACTCCTCTACACACCCTCTTTATATATGAAGAAACCTTGGAGCGAAGATTATACACTCTGAATATCTCACTTAAATATACTGAACCAAAGTTTAGGTAATCTATTTTGTCCATTCTAGGATTTACAGGAAATATATATGGGCTTTTTTAATTCATATGAAAGCGTGAAATATTGGTTATTTATCAGTACACCCTCATAAGATACAGAAGGAAAGTTACAAATATATAGGTTTATCTATATTGATAATATCAGGAGTTTAGCGATACTTAATTAATATGAGTGAATTAGGATATGTTTATTTTATTTCCTTTCTTGTGGTTAAACTAATATGCATGCACTTTTGAAAATGTCAGAGATTACAATGAAACTAACATCAGTTAGATTGCAATTTTGTATTAGGAAGAATAAGAGACTGATATTATGTAACGATTTTGCATTGATGTTTTTGAATTTGACTGGCATGGGTTTTTTGACACCGTGCGATTCAATTGGTGATTGTTTGATCCAATGGGAGGATAGCTAGCCCTGTAAAAAGGGCATTTTATATTTGATCAGCTTAGACTACAGCAACGAGCCGAAACGCATCAGCTGCTATCTATCCTCCCATGGGGTCTTCCAAAACTACTTGCTGACTGTTTCTTTATTCACTTATATGGTTCCTTCTGCCATGAACCACATTTGAGCTTTTTAATATTGTGGCGCAATAAAGGCTACTTCGACATCATTATCCGGTGCTCCCTTTAATTTTCTTTTTTTCTATTCTTTTATTAAAACCTCAAGAGTGAGCATGGCATTTGTTACTTAGGCACTCATACGGCTAGATTACAAGTTTTGTCGGTAAAAACGTGCGTTGCTAATGCTCCTTTTTTTCCAGCGCTCACTTTAAACACCGCTGGTATTTAGAGTTGTCTGAATGACTGCGTTAGCCTCAGAAAAGTGAGCGTTGAGCAAATTTAGTGCCACTTCTCCCTGTAATACCAGCGTTGCTTACGGTAGCGGTAAGCTGGCAAAACGTGCTTGTGCACGATTCCCCCATAGGAAACAATGGGGCTGAGCTGGCTGAAAAAAAAACACCTGCAAAAAAGCAGCGTTCAGCTCCTAACGCAGCCCCATTTTTTCCTATGGGAAATACTTTCTAAGTCTACACCTAACACCCTAACATGAACCCCGAGTGTAAACACCCCTAATCTTACACTTATTAACCCCTTATCTGCCGCCCCCAACATCGTCGCCACCTGCATAATATTATTAACCCCTAATCTGCCGCTCCAGACACCGCCGCCACCTACATTATCCATAAGAACCCCTAATCTGCTGCCCCTAACATCACCAAAACCTACATTATAGTTATTAACCCCTAATCTGCCCCCCCAACGTCACTGCCACCTATCTACACTTATTAACCCCTGATCTGCCGATGGGACATTGCCGCCACTATAATAAATGTATTAACCCCTAAACCACCACACTCCCACCTCGCAAACACTATAATACATTTTATTAACCCCTAATCTGCCGTCCCTAATATTGCCGCCACCTACCTACAATTATTAACCCCTAATCTGCCGCCCAACATCGCTGCTACTATATGAAATGTATTAACCCCTAAACCTAAGTCTAACCCTAACCCTAACACCCCCCTAACTTAAATATATTTTTAATAAATTTAAATAAAATTACTATAATTAAATAAATTTATATTTAAAAATAAATACTTACCTATAAAGTAAACTAATAGTTACATTGTAGCTATTTTAGGATTTATATTTATTTTACAGGCAACTTTGTATTTATTTTAACTAGGTACAATAGCTATTAAATAGATAATAACTATTTAATAGTTACCTAGTTAAAATAATTACAAAATTACCTGTAAAATAAATCCTAACCTAAGTTACAAATACACCTAACACTACACTATCAATAAATTAATTAAATAAATTAACTACAATTATCTAAAATCAAATACAATTAAAGAAACTAAACTATAGTACAAAAAACCCCCCACTAAATTACAAAAAATAAAAAAATATTACAAGAAGTTTAATCTAATTACACCTAATCTTATCCCCCTAATAAAATAAAAAAGCCCCCCAAAATAATAAAATTCCCTATCCAAAACTAAATTACAAAGTAATCAGCTCTTTTACCAGCCCTTAAAAGGGCTTTTTGCTGGGCATTGCCCCAAAGTAATCAGCTCTTTTACCTGTAAAAAAAAGAAATACAATACCCCCCCAGCATTACAACCCACCACCAACACACCCCTACTCTAAAACCCACCGATCCCCCCTTAAAAAACCTAACACTACCCCATTAAAGATCACCCTACCTTGAGCCGTGTTCACCCAGCCAGGCACCGATGGGGCAGAAGAGGACATCCAGACCGGCAGACATCTTCATCCAGGTGGCATCTTCTATCTTCATTCTTCCGGAGCAGAGCGGAGCCATCTTCTATCCAGTTGACACGGAGCCATCCTCTTCTTCCGATGTCCTAACAAAGAATGAAGGTTCCTTTAAATGACGTCATCCAAGATGGCGTCCCTCGAATTCCGATTGGCTGATAAGATTGACCTTGCATTCGATTGGCTGATCCAATCAGCCAATCGTATTGAACTTCAATCCGATTGGCTGATTAAATCAACCAATCAGATTTTTCCTACCTTAATTCCGATTGGCTGATAGAATCCTATCAGCCAATCGGAATTCGAGGGATGCTATCTTGGTTGACGTCATTTAAAGGAACCGTCATTCTTTGTTAGGACATCGGAAGAAGAGGATGGCTCCGCATCGGCTGGATAAAAGATGGCTCCGCTCCGCTCCGGAAGGATGAAGATAGAAGATGCCGCCTGGATGAAGATGTCTGCCGGTCCGGATGTCCTCTTCTGCCCCATCGGTGCCCGGCTAGGTGAACACGGCTCAAGGTATGGTGATCTTCAATGGGGTAGTGTTAGTTTTTTTAAGGGGGATCGGGTGAGTTTTTAGAGTAGGGGTGTGTGGGTGGTGGGTTGTAATGTTGGGGGGTATTGTATTTCTTTTTTTTACAGGTAAAAGAGCTGATTACTTTGGAGCAATTCCCCGCAAAATGCCCTTTTAAGGGCTGGTAAAAGAGCTGATTACTTTGCAATTTAGTTTAGGATAGGGAATTTTCTTATTTTGGTCGGCTTTTTTATTTTATTAGAGGGATTAGATTAGGTGTAATTAGATTACATTTCTTGTAATATTTTTTTTATTTTTTGTAAATTAGTGTTTGTTTTTTTGTACTATAGTTTAGTTTATTTAATTAATTTATTGATAGTGTAGTGTTAGGTGTATTTGTACCTTAGGTTAGGATTTATTTTACAGGTAATTTTGTAATTATTTTAACTAGGTAGCTATTAAATAGTTATTAACTATTTAATAGCTATTGTACCTAGTTAAAATAAATACAAAGTTGCCTGTAAAATAAATATAAATCCTAAAATAGCTACAATGTAACTATTAGTTATATTGTAGCTATCTTATGGTTTATTTTAGAGGTAAGTATTTATTTTTAAATAGGAATCATTTATTTAATTATAGTAATTTTTTTTAGATTTATTTAAATTATATTTAACTTAGGGGGGTGTTAGGGTTAGACTTAGGTTTAGGGGTTAATAACTTTATTATAGTAGCGGCGATGTTGGGGGCGGCAGATTAGGGGTTAATAAAATTTATTTTAGTGTTTGCGAGGCGGGAGTGCGGCGATTTAGGGGTTAATACATTTATTATAGTGGTGACGATGTCCGGTTGGCAGATTAAGGGTTAATAAGTGTAGGTAGGAGGCGGCAACGTTGGGGGGGCAGATTAGGGGTTAATAGATATAATGTAGGTGTCGGCGATGTTAGGGGCAGCAGATTAGGGGTTCATAGGTATAATGTAGGTGGTGGCGGTGTCCGGTCAGCAGATTAGGGGTTAAAAAATGTTATTTTAGTGTTTGCGATGTGGGGGGGCCTCGGTTTAGGGGTTCATAGGTAGTTTATGGGTGTTAGTGTACTTTGTAGCACTGTAGTTAAGAGCTTTATGTTCCGGCGTTAGCCCATTAAAATTCTTAACTACTGACTTTATATACAGTAGGAGTCTTGGAGGTAGAGGCTGTACCGCTCACTTCTTCCAAGACTTGTAATACCAGCGTTAGGCAAATCCCATTAAAAAGATAGGATACGCAATTGACGTAAGGGGATTTGCGGTATGGAAAAGTCAGGGAAGAAAAGTGAGCGGTACACCTGTACCTGCCAGACTCGTAATACCAGCGGGCGTTAAAAAGCAGTGTTAGGACCCCTTAACGCTGCTTTTTAAAGCTAACGCCGAACTCATAATCTAGCCTATAGATATTACGTGCCTCTTCCTCTATCAATCGTCTATCGCAAAGTGAGATTGACTGGAAGGATAACCTATTGTGTAGCTGCACGGGAGCGGATGACATCTGAAAGAGGGTGTGTGCATCAACAGAGTATTCCATGCTGAATGCTGGCGTTCTGAAAACCCACAAGAGACAGCGGTCAACATACTGCCACCCCGTTGACAACGGAGATTGGATTCCAGGACCAAGGTAGGATGTAGTGCTTTAATCCACTGGGTTAACATTGGCCAAGGGAGATTGGACTGATACTATAGTAAATGCAAATACCTTAAGACCGGACAGGGACAACCCGCTATTCTTATTCTTAAATTGCTACTTGGTATAGGCTCCTCATAGTAGGTTAACTTATGTCAACACTCTGCGGTATGGAGTAATACACAGGCCCTTTAAGAGTTTAAGAAAAACACATATAGTGTATATTAACTACTTATGTTTTCAATACAGGCAATACAGTGTGTGTGGAACTTTTTTGTCTGTTACATAAAAGACACCACACAGGTTCTGAAAGTTGTACATAATTTAAAATGGAAAAGTATGTATAGATTTATCACCATGGATGTGTCATCACTCTATGGGGTAGATTTAACAAGCAGTGGATGCTGCAATCTACCCCTGTAGTTTCCAAATTGCTCGAAACATGAGTTAAGAAGCAGCGGTCATAAGACCGCTGCTCCTTAACTCATCCGCCACCTCTGAGGCGGTGGACAGCAATCATCCCGATCATATACAATCGGGATGATTGACACCCCCTGCTAGTGGTCGATTGGCCCCGAATGCTTGTGCAATGATAAATGCTGACAGCGTATGCCGTCTGCATTTATTGATGTGCAGCGGACATGATCCGCTACAGCAAATCATGTCCGCCTGCACAATGATAATTCGGCCCCTATACCTCTATACCACACCAGCAAGTTCTGGAGGCCATTTAATTTTTTTCTAAACAATTTTTCTAACTATCCAGAGGATATTAAGCATTTTTGGATATTTTTTACAGAGTTTCTTTTGGCACATAATTATTTTTAGTTTGAAGGGAGTTTCTATCCCCAGAAACGTGGTACGGCGATGGGGGGGGAAATTTGCCCCCTCCTACACCAATCTCTTTATGGGATGGTGGGAGGTACATAGTAACATAGTAGATAAGGTTGAAAAAAGACCGAAGTCCATCGAGTTCAACCTATACAAATCTAATATACTAAAAAAAAAGCTCCAGTTGAGCTTAAAGTAATCCCACCCATTTAATAGAAGTAATCATATCCATAAATTTTGTTTCTATGCATAAATGTGTCCAGACTATTTTTAAATGTATCTCGGTTATTGGCATTCACTACCTCCTTTGGTAATGAGTTCCACAATTTTATTGCTCTTACAGGGAAAAAATGTTTCAATTGCAAGAGATTGAATCTCCTTTCCTCCAACCTTAAATTGTGACCACTTGTCACAATCAATTTTCTTGGAATAAACAGAGCTTCTGCCATCTCTGTATATGGGCCTTGAATATATTTATATAAAGTAATCATGTCAACTCTCAAGCGCCTTTTTTTCTAGGGAAAACAGACCCAGTTTGGCTAGCCTCTCCTCATAGCTTAAATTCTCCATTCCCCTTATTAGCTTTGTGGCCCTTCTCTGAACTTTTTCTAGTTCTGCAATATCTTTTCATGCGATCGGTCCCCAGAAGTGCACTCCATACTCAAGGTGAGGTCTTACCAGGGATTTATGTGGTGACAGAATTATGCTTTCCTCCCTTGAATCAATGACTCTTTTAATACATGCTAGTATCTTATTAGCCTTTGAAGCCGCTGCCTTGCATTGTGCATCCATCTTTAGCTTGTTATCTATTACTACTCCCAAATCTCTTTCCTCCTCTGTTTGGCTAAGTCTTGTCCCATTTAAATAATACATTGCCTGCTTATTTTATTATTTTTACTTCTAAAATGTAGAACCTTGCATTTTCCCGTATTAAATCTCATTTTCCATTTTCCTGCCCATACTTCTAATTTTTGCAGATCCCTTTGTAATGAAAGTTCATCCTGCTCTGACCTAATAACCTTACTTAACTTATTATCATCTGCAAACATAGAGATGTCGCTAGTTAATCCTTGCTCCAAATCATTAAAAAAAATATTAAAAAGAACAGGGCCCAGTACTGATCCCTGGGGGTCTCCACTGATTACCTTTGGCCAATCTGAGTATGATCCACTCACTAATACTCATTGCTCCCTATCTTTTATCCAGTTATTTATCCATGAGCTAACATTTTCAGCTAATCCCAGTCCCTTCATTTTGTACATCTCTCATGTGGCACTGTATTAGACTTTGCAAAGTCTAAGTATATCACATCTACTGATTCCCCTTTATCTATATTTTTACTTACTTCCTCGTAGAATCTAATTAGATTAGTTTGACATGATCTATTTCTGTAAAACCATGCTGATTTGAACTCATAAACTTGTTTACACAAACATGCTCATCAATATAATCCTTTATAATCCCTTCAAATATATTCCCCACTTTTGATGTCAGACTGGTCTATAGCTTCCTGGATCATCCCTTCTTCCCTTTTTGAAGAGTGGCACCACATCAGCTTTACGCCAATCCTGGGGTACTATGCCTGAGGATAATGAATCTTGAAGAATTAAGAGTAGTGGTTTGTCTATAACAGTGCTAAATTCCCATAACACCCTTGGGTGTATTCCATCTGGGCCTGGAGTTTTATTTACCTTAATATTATCGAGTTTTTTCCTGATATCCTCTAGACATAACCCAGTTAATGGTATGGGCTGGCATGTTCTAGTTTGTTCCAAAATATCCTCCATTGGTTCCTCTCTTGTGTATACTGAAGAATAGAACTGGTTGAGTACCTCAGCCTTTACCCTGTCACTGTTAATCATGCTACCCGCCACACATTTTAATGCCCCTATATTGTCCTTTTTTTATTTTTATGTACTTAAAGAACCTTTTAGGGTTAGACTTTGAATCCTGAATCCTTAATGAAATTAATCTTTCATTTTCAATGTTGGCTAATTTGATTGATTTTTTGCATGCTTTGTTACATTCCTTATAGTTTGGTATGTTGAGTCTGTACTATTTTCTTTGAATAATTTAAATGCCTTACATTTTTTCCTAATTTCTCTTAACACATTTTTATTTAGCCATATTGATATGGATTTTTTATTTTTATAACCATATATTTATTTAACAAAGTTTTAAATGTTATCCATTTATCCTCTGTATTTTTATTAGAGAATACTTTGTCCCAGTTTATGTTATTTAATGATTTCCTTAAATCATTGAATTTTGCTTTCTTAAAATTAAAATCCTTAGTTAAACCGTTAAGATACTGCTTATGAAAAGAGATTTCCATTGTGATCATATTGTGATTACTGTTACCCAAATTTTCTTTGACTTCTATGTTTGATATTATATCTGTATTGTTTGATAGCACTACATCCAATATAGCTTTATTCCTAGTTGGCTCCTCTATTAATTGTAACAAGAAGTTTTCCTTTAGAACATTTAAAAATGTATCCCCCTTAGCTGAATTACTAGTTTCATTGGCCCAGTTTATATAAGGGTAGTTAAAATCTCCTATAATTACAGCACTGTTATTACTATAGCAGCCTTACCTATTTGCATAAATAGTTGAGTTTCCTCCATGTCACTAATGTCGAGGGATTTGGAGCATGTTCCAAGTAATAAAAATTTTTTAGGATTTTTTCCTCCACTCTTTATTTTAACCCACATGGTCTCTACATTGTCACCTGTATCATCATAAATATCTTCCCTTATTGTAGGTTTAAGGTTAGGTTTAATATACATGCAGATTCCTCCATCCCTTTGATTATTCCTTTCCCTCCTAAATAAAGTATAACCCTCTAAGTTAACTGACCAGTCATGTGAATCATCCCACCTTCTGCAACTAAGAGCTCCAGCTCCCGCATTTTACTTGTCATGCTTCTTGCATTTGTTGTCATACATTTAATTTTCATGTGGTTTCTGCTGCTACTTGGTGCACTTTCCTCAATACTTTCTAGTGTGACATTTCTTAAGTCATCCCTTCCTTCAGATATTATAAGAGTGACATATTCAAAGACTGATCTCTCTGTTCTATTGTGTTCTAACTGACCCTCCCCCCTTTGCCTAGTTTAATAGATTCTCTAAATGAGCTATCATCCTTTCCCCCAACACACCTGCACCCATGTCATTCAGGTGCAATCCATCCTTACTGTACAAATTGTACCCAAGTGAAAAGTCAGCCCAGTGCTCTAAAAAGTCAAACCCCTAATTTTTACACCATGTTTTTAACCATGAATTAACTGACCATAGCTCCTTCTGCCTGAGTTATCACATGGCACTGGTAATATCTCTGCAAATATTACTTTGGAGGACCTTGCTTTAAGCTTGCTACCTAACTCCCTGAACTTGTTTTTTAGGACTCTCCATCTTCCACTGATTCCTTCATTAATACCAATATGTACCATGACTCCAGGATCAGACGCACATCCCTCTAACAATCTATCAATACGCTCCACAATATGCCTAACATGAGCCCCTGGAAGACAGCAAACTGTTCTATTTAAATGGTCTGGATGACAAATTACCCTATCAACCTTCCTAATAATAGAGTCTCCTACCACCAACATATGCCTTAGGCCCTGACTTATATGCCTCTCTTCCATGGCTGAAGGACTGTTAACTATAGTATGCCCCGCTACCATGTCTGAAGGACTGCCACCCATAGTATACTCCTCTTCCGCAACTAAAGGACTGTTAACTATATTAGGCAAAACAGTCCTCTCTGACACTGCAACCCTTGAACTGATATCCTCAATATCTTCACTTAATCTGGCAAATCTATTGGAGTGTACCAGCTTGGAACTGGCCTGTCTCTTCTGCTTACCTTTATTTCACCCTCTAACTGTGACCCAGCTACATCCTGGAGTCTCCTCATCTGAATCCTCCCCTTTTCCACTGCTAGAACAATTAACAACTAGCTCAGTCCTATCCATTTC
The DNA here is from genome assembly GCF_027579735.1 of Bombina bombina. NCBI lineage: Eukaryota > Metazoa > Chordata > Amphibia > Anura > Bombinatoridae > Bombina > Bombina bombina. The sequence continues at coordinate 568,776,260 of NC_069499.1, forward strand.
CCTTTCAAGTGTCTGAATTTCATGCAGTGTTGCAATTCGTTCCTCCAGAACTCCAATACGAGTGTCTAAAGAGACAATATGCTCACATTTGCTACATACATATAATCCCTGAAGTAGCCGCTCCAGTGATGCAAACATATGGCAAGCTGTACACTGAATGAGATTCTCACACATTCTTAATAAAAGGTTTAACTTAAAAATATAAAATTATTATATTTACCCTTGGTTTACTCCAAATCCTTGTTTGCCTAACTTCCTTGATAAGCTAACTTCCCTTTCTTAAACAGAAAATCTTATTTTACCAGATAACCAATGCAGCAGACCCTCTCAGAGCAGACTCCAAGAGTTACTGCTTTAAATTTATAGTCTAGGTAGGCCCAAACAGGAGAAAATAATCTCTCCCCTAATTGCCCACACAGGAAACAACAACAACAAAAATAGTTTGAAACAAGTTTTTTTTTTGTAAAATAATTTTTTATTGAGGTAATAAGACATACAGAAACAAACTCTTGTAAACATCATGGCAACACGCCTATTTGACATACATTAGTATTTATGCATCTAATATAAGAGGCATATCTTAGAGACTGTAAATAGCATTAGATCTAAAACCATAAGGAAATATATCTAGTCATGGGTAGTACCTTTTACATACATGTGTTTTCAGAAGGACATTTGGCATACAACATAATATGTAACAATTATTAGGCCTAGTTTCAATAAAAAAAAGTCTCAGTAGGAGTGAGTAGGCCTACACTCGTCCATAAGATATACAACCAAGTATCTAACTGAACAATATGACACAGGGAGAGATTCAAACATGTTAGTCGTCACCTGGATTGTGTTACCAAGCTTTGATAAGCCTGGGGGATGGTGCTACATAAATATATTGGTATTGTCCAGGTGAATAGGTAATATGTCTGGTTATTGAGACCTATTGTATGTCCCGAGGTGACAGGGCTTAGGGAGGGAGAGGGAGAGAAAAAAAAAAGGGGGGGGGGGGTTGGAGGTCATAGGAGGTCATTAGGGGCAAAAGCATTCTTTCATACTCGAGCTGTCAGCATCTTCCTACAGTTATCTTTATGCCCTAATTATTTGTTTTCTCTCCCCCAATTCTCCCAAGCTACCCAAACCTGTCCATGTAAGCCTAATTTACCCTTGCAGCGTAAAGAAAACTCTTCCATTGAGCGAATATATTCAATGATATCTCTGATCATATTAAGTGAAATCTGTGGAGTTCCCAGCCAACACCTTGCTATTGCTAGTTTTGTAGCCAGGAGTATGACAATGCATAGTATTCTCTCTGGTTTGGTCAATTTCCCCAGTCCTAAATGGAAAAGGGCAGTATCTGGTGTCAATTTATAAAGTAAACCCAGTTCAAGTATTTTCGCCACTTGCTTCCATACCTCCTGTATTTTACTTCAGCTCCACCAAATATGAAGGTGAGATCCCTTCTGGCCACACCCCCTCCAGCATCTGTCCGATATATGAGGAAACATTTTATGCAGTTGGTCTGGGACTCTATGCCAGCGCAGCACTAATTTTATAAATAGTTTGTATAATGTAACACAATGTATTGCCGCTCTTGTGTGTTGTATGGCTTTTTGCCATTCCAATTCTGTATGCTCCCGTCTCATTTCTCTTTCCCACTCCAGAACACGGAATGTCTTCACAAATCCATCTGAGTCCAACAGGAGTTGGTAGTGAATTGTCATGGCTTTCCGGAGTGGTTTACCTGTAAGCCACCTTCTTTCCCATTGGGTCATTTCTCTAGGGCTATTTTTTGAAATTTCCAGGCTAACATAGAAACATAGAATTTGACGGTAGATAAGAACCAAAAAGGCCCATCAAGTCTACCCATATTACATGTTACTTTTTCCTTAGGATAGCCTTATGCATGTCCCAGGCATTTTTAAATTCCTTTACAGTCTTTGTGTTTACCACCTCAAATGGAAGTTTATTCCATGAATCCACCACCCTTTCTGTAAAAAAATGCTTCCTCAAATTTCTCCTGAATCTACTACCCTCTAACTTTAGATTGTGACCCCTTGTTTTGGCATTTATTTTTTTGTGAAAAATGCTTTCAGCTTCTATTTTATTAAGTCCCTTCATATATTTGAAGGTTTCTATCATGTCACCTCTTTCCCTTCTATCCTCTAAACTATACATATTTAGATCATAGAGTCTTTCTTTGTATGTTTTATATTTTAGACCATGTACCATTTTAGTAGCCCTCCTTTGGACAGCTTCTAGTTTATTTATATCTTTCTGAAGATATGGTCTCCAGAACTGTATGGAGATGAGTCTGAAATATTCAAAATGATATTTCTTACGGATATCTACATTTAGCAGATCTGAAGCTTGTATTACTAGACCCCGTGGTGAATAAAGGTCTCGAGTATGCTTCATGTTCCAGTCAGCCCACATCTGCGGGTGCGTTTGTGGTAAGCATAGCAACAGCGCTCCTATTGAGTGTGCAGGTGAAGGATGCGGTGCGACTTGTGGCAAATTACGGAGTTCCCTCCATGTTTTAATGCAGGCTCGGATAATAGGGTTATCTATTCCCACGAGCACATCCGTGTGTTGAGGAACCCATATGAGGTCCCCAAGGGAGAGTCCCTAGGGGAGCACAGCCTGTTCAAGTTGCCCCCATCTGGTATCATCCGGTGGAGCCCCCCATGCTGTCACATAGGAGAGCATAGCAGCTTTATAATATTTACAAACTCTGGGGGCTGCTAGGCCCCCATTCAGGATAGGCTTTTGCAGTTGCTGCATCACAATCCTCGAGGGCTTACCCTGCCATATAAATCTATTTATCACTGATTGAAAGCGATTTAGGATATAGTTTGGAAGTATTAGAGGGATACACCGAAAAAGGTATGTGACCTTAGGCAATAATGTCATTTTCACCGACTGAATTCTCCCAATCCATGAAATCTCATATCTAGCCCACCTTGTGGTGAGGTTTTCAAATTCTCTTAAAAGTGGATCGTAGTTAGCATGTATAACCATTTTTGGATCAGGTGATAGAGTGACCCCCAAATGTTTTAGCTGGTTTGTAGACCACTTAAATGGGTAGGTCTCCTTAAGCTGGGAGAATTGAGTCGAGGAGAGATTTAAGGCCAAAGCCTCCGTCTTTGTATAATTGAGCTTATAGTAGGACATTTTGCCAAACCATTGTAGACTTTCGAATACCACTGGCATAGAGATCTCAGGTTCTGTAACGAACAGGGTGAGATCATCTGCGAATAATGCAAGCTTCTGCAAAGTGTCATGAATCAATAATCGCTGTATTTCATTTGTTTGTCTAATCATGGCTGCCAGGGGCTCAATGGTAAGCACAAAGAGGAGGGGGGATAGCGAACACCCCTGTCTGGTCCCATTCCTGATATCAAAGCGTTTGGAACAAAACCCTTTCCCTCTAATTCTGGCTGAAGGTTTAGAATATAGAGCCATAATGGCTCTGATGAGGTGGGCTGAAAACCCAAAGGCTCTTAGAACCTCCTCCATATACTCCCACCGTACAAGTTATTTTTTAAAATGTATCCTATACACAGCAAACAATTTAAAAGTTTCCTTGATTAGGTAACTTCCCTTACTTAAACAGAAAATCTTACTTTAACAGATAACCAATGCAGCAGACCCTCACAGAGCAGAGTAATTCACATCTATGGTTATAGCAACTGTTTCAAGGAACATATAATTCACTATGGACGATACATTGATGACCTTCTGCTGGTGTGGGAATAGAACATCTACAGGTGGAAATACCATTTTAAACTATAGGTACTGTCACCCCAAACATGTGCTAAAGGCAATACCGAAAGGTCAATATATTAGAACTAGGAGAAACTGTTCTACCTATAATGAAAAATAGAAAAAAAGAAAAAAAGGAGGGTGCCAAATAGCGTGATATCGTTTACTTCAGAGTAATTGATATTGGACACAAATGTTGTGCTTACCAGAAGAAATTGCACTGTACTCTGACCAGAGTGGTAAGTTCTGCTTTGTATCTGTTGAAACGACCCTTTGTTGGTTGAGAAACGCGTCATTAAAGCATTTTTAATCATATATGGAAGTTGTTCACATCCTTTTATTTAGTCCTGTCAAGTTACAACAGTTACAACAACTTTTATTCAGCTTTATCTAGTTGTAACAGTTAATATACATTCCTTTACCAAGCTAACCTGCACGGCTACAGCTGAAGGCACTATACACAGATCTGAGAGGATTCACCATCACACAGTGTACTAGCCGCTGTTAAAGTGCTAGCAGGCGAGACGGCACTGGTCATAGCACAGTGCAACAATTTTTGGTAAGCATATTACATGTCTTCTCCATTCCTTTAAAAAGACAATATTACGCTATGTGGAGTCCCCTTTGTATTTTTTAAGGTCAACACACTTACGAGCTGATTCCTCAAAAAGACAAGGGATATCCAGAGAAAATGTATCTATGTGCAGTGTACTGGCCACTGAATAAAGTGCCAGCAGGCGATACCGCACTGGTCAGAGTACAGTGCAATTTCTTCTAGTAAGCGCAACATTTGTGTCCAATATCAATTACTCTGAAGTAAACGATATCACGCTATTTGGCGCCTTCTTTTTTCTTTTTTTCTTACAACAGTGACATCCCTGCTCTCTGGGACCAAGAGGAGCGGCCCTGCTAGGAAACATCCGGTGGTAAACTTTTTTACATGGACTAAAATATTGTGATCATACAGTACTAGTGAGATACGGTATTTCATTTTGATAATAATTACATTGTTGTGAATTTTATATTTTTTCAGCCTCTGCATTTTATAATATACCTCTCACTACCCCCGTCCCCTTTCCTCCTCCCCCCCCCCTTTTTTTAAATCTGACAGCGCGCCTTTTCTATCCCCGTCTGGGATATTACAGAGTATATAATGAAAAATGTAATATCCTAGAAGATATACTGAGAGACAGGGGTTATTCAGACATGCTCCTTAATACAACTAGATACTTGGTGGACCAAATGCCACGTGAATCCCCTCTACAATATAAACTAGCAGAAAAGAAGAGTCAGAATAAACAGTCTAATTTTGGTAATAAGCTGTTTTTCAGTACCCCATATAGTTTGGAATTTAACAAGATCTGTAATTTAATAAAATAATCTTTACTGATACTTACTATGGATCCAGTTTTAGAAAATATTGTGTCCACAGGATGTAAATTTGTAGCAAGAAAAGCTAAAACAATTGACAACATGATAGCCCCATCCTATCTACCTGAAAAGAATATTAGGACATGGCTTGTGAATAGAAAAGGTTTTAACAAATGCAATGCTAGCAGATATAAAACCTGTAGTTATGTTGAGGAAGGGGACACCTTTATCTCAAGTGTCACAAATAAAATCTATGAAATCAGATACAAACTAAGTTGTCATTCTAATCATGCAATATACCTTCTCATCTGTAGGGGGTGCAATATTCAATATGTAGGTAAAACAAAATGTTTATTAAAGGATAGAGCTTTGGAACATATCAGGGATATAGAAAATCCAGATATTTTTACCTCTGTAGCTAAGCATTTTAAAAACGTACACAATTCGAATGCATCCTTGATGTCTATACAGGTCATCGATCATGTTCCACCCCACAAGAAAGGGGGAAGCAGGGAATATACATTGAGTTATAAAGAAGCCCAATGTATTTTCTGTCTTACTACTAGACATCCTCTAGATATTAACATGTAGAGTGATGTTAATTTGTTTATTTAAAATGTCTCTTTTAATTTGATAGTTGTATTCCTTGGTTTAAGATGTTTTGCAAATATGTACTTTATAGGGTTAAACAGAATCTTTATTATCATTTCACTTCACTATCACCTAGATTAAAAGTTTTGCGTTCGTGTTTTAACGCTGAAAAAATGGTAATTTCAACATTAAAACAGCAACGCAGCCATTACGAATCTTGTCGGTATAGCTGTACGGCAAACCTTTTAGCCTGTAACGCAACATCAGTCCAGCAGGCAAAAAACTAAAAAAATTACGTTTTTTCATGGGAGTCCCATTGCGCTGCCATTACGAGTTTTGCAGTGAAGCTAAAAAACTTAAATCCTATTGGCTGATTTGAACAGTCAATAGGATTTTAGCAGCCCTAATTCCTATTAGCTGATTTAAAATTTTAAGCCAATAGGAATGCAATGGTACCCCCAGTATAAAAGGTGTACCTTGCATTTGATTTCTCAGTGTGTGGCAGACGATCGCATGAAGAGAACCTCCACATCGGATCGATGGACCTCCGCCTGGACCTCCTCCTTGGACCTCCGCCTTGGACCTCCGTCTGGACCTCCACCTTGAACCTTCGCATGGACCAGAATCTTTATCATCATTTCATTTCACTATCACCTAGATTAAAAGTTTTGCGTTCATGTTTTAACGCTGAAAAAATGGTAATTTCAACATTAAAACAGCAACGCAGCCATTACGAGTCTTGTCGGTATAGCTGTACGGCAAGCCTTTCAGTCCTGCAGTCGAAAAACTAAAAAAATTACGTTTTTTCATGGGAGTCCCATTGCGCTGCCATTACGAGTTTTGCAGTGAAGCTAAAAAACTTAAATCCTATTGGCTGATTTGAACAGCCAATAGGATTTTAGCAGCCCTAATTCCTATTGGCTGATTTAAAATTTTCAGCCAATAGGAATGCAATGGTACCCCCAGTATAAAAGGTGTACCTTGCATTTGATTTCTCAGTGCGTGGCAGACGATCGCATGAAGAGAACCTCCACATCGGATCGATGGACCTCCGCCTGGACCTTCTCCTTGGACCACCGCCTTGGACCTCCGTCTGGACCTCCACCTTGAACCTTAGCATGGACCTCCGCCTTGGACCTTCACATGGACCTCCGCGCATCGACCGTTCTGCCTCCGGAGGGATGAAGAAGATGCCGGTCCCACGATGGCTGAATATGGAGCCGCCTGGATGAAGATGGAGTCGCCGGGATGAAGATCGTTCAAGTGGGACTTCAGCAGCTGTGAGTACCTAAAGAGGGGTTAGTGTTAAGTTTTTTTAAGGTTTTTTTTGGGTGTTTTGTTTTTAGATTAGGGTTTGGGCATTTCTTAAAAGAGCTGAATGCCCTTTTAAGGGCAATGCCCAAACAAATGCATTTTTCAGGGCAATGGGTAGCTTAGGTTTTTTTAGTTAAGTTTTTTTATTTTGTGGGTTTGGGGGGTGGGGGTTTGTAATGTTAGGGGGTGTTTGTTTTTATTTTTAGAAAAAGAGCTGATTTCTTTAGGGCAATGCCCCACAAAAGGCCCTTTAATGGGCTATTGGTAGTTTATTAAAGATTAGGGTTATTTTTTTTTTTTTTTTTTTTAAATGGGGTATTCGAATAGGAATCATTTTTATTATTTTGGATAATTTGTTTGTTATTTTGTGTAATGTTTTTTTTAATTTTGGGGTTGTTTTTTTTTAGAATAGCCATTTTTTTATTTTTAAGGGGCAGTAAAAGAGCTGAATGCCCTTTTAGGGCAATGGGTAGAATACCTGATAATAATAATAATAATAGTTTTACTTTATTGTTATTTTTTGGGTTGGGGGTGGGGGTTTTAATACTGTTAGGGGGTGTTTGTTTTTATTTTGTAGAAAATAAATAAACTACTATACTAATAATATACTATAATAAATTACTATTGGTAGTTTATTATAGATTAGGGTTTTTTTTTTTTTTTTTTTTTTTAAACAGGGTATTAGAATAGGAATAATTTTTATTGTTTTGGATAATTTAGTTTTTTAATTTTTGTAATGTTAGGTTTTAGTATAAGTCAGCTTAGGTTTTATTTCAAATGTAAGTTTGTATTTATTTTAACTAGGTAGTTAGTAAATAGTTAATAACTATTTACTAACTAGTCTACCTAGTTAAAATAAATACAAACTTACCTGTGAAATAAAAATAAAACCTAAGCTAGCTCCAATATAACTATTAGTTATATTGTAGCTACCTTAGGTTTTATTTCACAGGTAAGTATGTATTTAGTTTTAAAAAGGTATTATTTAGTTAATAATAGTAACTTTAATTTAGCTCTATTTCAATTATGTTAAAGTTAGGGGGTGTTAGGTTTAGGTTTAGGGTTAGGTTTAGGGGTTAATATAGTTTAATTTAGGTTGTTGCAATGTGGGGGGGGGGCTGAAGGTTTAGCGGTTAAATGGGTTAATTTGTGGTAGTGATGTGGGAGGCCAGAGGTTTAGGGGTTAATAACTTTATTTAGTGGTGGCGATGTCAGGGAGTGGCAGAATAGGGGTTAATATCTTTATTATAGTGTGGGTGATGTTGGTGTGCGGGTGAATAGGGGTTAATAGCTTTAGTATAGTTGCAGCGATATCGGGAGCGGCAGATTAGGGGTTAATAACATTATGTAGGTGTCGGCGATGTTGGGGGCAGCAGATTAGGGGTGTTTAGACGTGGGGTTTATGTTAGGGTGTTGGGTTTAAAAGTAACTTTTGTTTTCATTATAGACATCAATAGGGTGGCGTTCTGGAGCTTTTAATTCCGCGCTTCAGGTGTTAGTTTTTCTAGCACTCTCTCCCCATTGTTGTCTATGGGGAAAGCGTGCATGAGCACGTCAAAGCAGCGTTTGTATTTTGTGTGGTATGGAGCTCAACGCAACCATATCACAAGCACAAACCTCGCTTTTCAAAATCTCGTAATGGTAGCACTATGGAGGGTGAAATAACGCAACTTTTGATGCAATCGTTTCACACCCTCTATAGCGCAAAACTTGTAATTAAGGTGTATGTGTTTAAGAGTAGTTTAAAATAAAAAATAGGGATGAAGGAGTTAATATATTTAATTGATTTTAATTGTGAATATGCCTTTAAATAAGGTTTGCAAGGAATGCTAAGTTAAGCAGTGATCAAGTGTGGTGGACCCTCACTAAACATGTCTGTTCACTGCCTTCTTTGACTCTTCACCCATGTGTTTTGTGCCTACTGGCTATGTGTTTTTAAGCTGCACAATTTATTTAAAGTGTCTTTTTAATTGCAAGCTGTTTCACACAAGTTTTACTTCTTTGCAAGCCTGTATCTACTACTTTCCTTGGCGGCCAGGTGATGCCACGGATTTCTCCCTGCACTTCCTGTTTGGTAAAGTGTTGTGACGAAGATGCTGTCTGCTGGGCTCCCAAGCTGAGGATTTTGTCTGTGCATTACCTTTTACCGTGCACTCACTGAAGAAATGCTGCCTTATAATCATGGCGTTGGTAATCACCACTGAACTGGTATTCTCCACCCCATCCTAGTACCCTGATTTAAATAGGCATCGTATCAAATACTGATACGTTGTGGTACATCATGCACTTTTGTATGCATTAAAGAATGTACACATTAGCAAAATGGGCAAATAAGGGGCAGAAGATTCCAGCACAAAATTAAATAGATCAATGAAGACTCACTCTGATAGGGCATAATCATCATTCTGAATTAATGAAAAAGAGAGGCAAAGCTACCTCTCCAATATCGAAGTGAAATATCCATCTCTTATAATAAAAATATACTGTCTTCCTCTATAAACTTTGTAAATATACTTCATATATAATACATACATACAGTTGTAGCTTATAGTTCCCATACCTATTTGCATTTTTATATAATAGTCTGATTTCTCCCGCTAGCATGGTCTGTTGTGGAGTTTTTAGTTTTACTGCACATGTGTTGCATACATTTAGCCACCAATCAACAAGCGCTACCCAGGTGCTGAACCAAAGATGGGCAAGTTCCTAAGCTTACAATACTGCTTTTCAAATAAAGATACCAAGAAAATGAAGATAATTTGATAAGAGTAAATTAGAAAGTTGCTTAAAATTGCACGCTCTGGGGTATATTTATCAATGTGCGAGTGGACATGATATGAAGTAGAGTATCATGTCCGCTGCACATCGCTGGACATTGATAAATGCTGACAGCATACGCTGTTGGCATTTATCATTGCCCCAGCAGTTTTTGTGAACTGCTGGTGTAATGCCGCCCCATGCAGATTCGCAGCCATTCGGCCGCTAGCAGGGGTGTCATCGTATTTGATTGGGTTGATTTCTGTCCGCCGCCTCAGAGCAGGCAGACAAGTTATGGAGCAGTGGTCTTTAGACAACAAGGGGCCTCAAGCCATGCCCCTCTATCTGAATTATGAAAGAAAAAGATTTGGGTTTAGTGTCCCTTTAATACAAATATCTATTTATGGCCCCTAACCAAAGTTTACATAGGATCTCATAAGTTATTAGTACACCATTGTTAAAACTAATCAAGAAAGGAACAAGAAGCCTCCTATTATTATTTTGAAAGTATTGTTGGGACTGTTTTTTTCCTGATATTTGGAGCTTACTTAAATTGACTACTCAATGTTCCTGTTCCATGGTGTTATGTCAGGATGATCAGGCTATTGATTGGTGAGTTAGTTTTGGAACATATGACTTTTTACATCTTGGAGTGTGCGTGGCATGTGTCACCCAATGGGCCAAAATAGTATCGACTTTCATGTGGTTAGGAAGGTTTCTAAGAAGTGTCATTTCATAATTTCTATCTCTGTGCATGGTACAATATCCAAGTATAAGGAAGTTGTAGAGGACACTTCAATTTGTGTTAAGCTTACTAAAATAATATTTGTAACAATTACTTGTATCTTTACTTATCTGACATACTGTATATATATTGGCATGTACAATAGACAAATTATATTAGTATAGTGAATGAACATTAGTAACAATTCTAATATCCAAAAAACAAAGTATGATTAATTATAGGGACATAATCGTGGAATAGTAAAATACTAAAGGGTTAAAGAAACAGTATACACCAATTTTCATATAACTGCATGTAATAGACACTACTATAAAGAATAAGATGCACAGATACTGAAATAAAAATCCAGTATAAAACTGTTTTAAAACTTTCTTATAAGCTCTCAGTTTAGCTCTGTTGAAAAGGTAGCTGGAAAGCCCACTGCAAGTGGTAAATAAGACACTCCCCCCTCCACCTTCTTTTGCATATGAAAAGACCCTTTACACAAACAGGAGCAAGCTGGAGAAGGTAGCTGACAGTATTCTCCTAAAATTTTGGGGCTTGGTTAGGAGTCTGAAAATCAGAGCAATGTTAAGCAAAACTATACATTTAAAAAAAAAAAAACTTTATGGGCTATATAAGTAGATCATCTGTAAAACATTTATGCAAAGAAAAAAATGAGTGTATAATGTCCCTTTAAGATAATTTTATTATGTGCCTGATGTTCTAAAGATCACCGGGTCTGCTGAGAATTTGTCATTTCAGTCTCACCAGTCTTGCAAAATGTTTTTAAAAAGTGGGCTGACCCTCACTGTACAGATGAGTGCTGATGTGCCTTCTATTGGAAAATATAGGACTTGCTGCCTTTAAAAATTCTGAGAACTTTGCCAATGAATGCAAATCTTAGCAGTGTGGAGGGGGCATGTTTTCAAAAGATTTTTACACAACATGTAAAGTGTATTCAGTAAATATACTTTTTTCTATTTTGTAATAGTTGTAATACTCTAAATGCAAACTCATTTTCACAGTATATTTCTTACAATTGCTCATATCAGCACTGAGAGAAGAGGGTGGAAAGACAGGTATGTGTACAATTGTTTACCTAATCTAGGGGATTGTTTTTATCATTAGAACATACCAGCAAAGTATCTCCATTGTCAACAGACATAGGCAGCACTTGACAAGGGACAGCAATTCACTGAGTTAGTCACTGTCAGACCTAGACTACTCCTGTCCTCTCAGTGGGGAAAGTCACAAACTCCCAGCAGAATAACCTCATCATGCAAAAAGACAAAAAAGTAGTCAGGGTCAACATTCAAGGTGGGACAAGTACATCTCTTCCCTAACTACCCTCCCAGGCTAGTAGGTTGATATGTTAATCAGTAATGTTACTACTGGGGGTGTCATTTAATTCTCTGACCTAGACAGCACCTTATCTTGATCCTGCCCTGCCCATTATTATAGAGGTTATTTCTATGAAACGCCTATATATTGTGGATATAATGGAGGGGTTGTTGGTATATTAAGTTAAGAGTAATCTGAACCCTTATCTTATCCACTAAGCCAATTTAAAAAGATTTAAACCACGATCTCTAAGGTGTGGTCAAGGAAAGTATAATTTGAAAAACAAATATTTGAGTGGCGCTCTGTGAGAAGCTAAGGGATATAGTAAAAATGACTGAGTAAGAGGATTCTCTACAAACATCTCAAATCAAGTCAAAGCACATGATAGATGCAGACCCTGCCGAAACGCGTTGAAGTGACTTACTAACTAAAGGAACCAAAGAGTTCTGAGAACCAGAATATCGATTGAAAAAAGTTTTTTCTCCTTTTTTAAATTTGGAGCTACTACGTGCTTACGGCTTTCTGATTGGTCAAAGTGGTCAGCTGATCCCAACACGTCATCGCAGACAGTGAAGACGCCGAGTACCTGCTACAGAGATTCAAGCGTGGGAGACAACAACGGCTAAACAAGTCTGTCAGGTAATGCGACTGAAATAAGGGAAACTGTCAGGAGTTTGCGTCATAATTGGTGCGAAAAGTGTTTAGTCAAATATGGGGCAAAGTGGAGAGTGGGACTTGTATTACATTTCTTAAACATGGTGCACATAGATTTTTCCAACAAATAAAAAGGAAGTTAGCTATATTATGTTGTGTATTTATTTAATTTTTTATCTCTATATCTATTAGTGCGACAAGTTTGGGGCAAATAAATAATATTGTCCCCTTGCTTTGTAATGAGAGACACAGTTGTAGCATAATCCATAAGTAGTAATGTAATTTTCATTTTTATCCCTATATCTACTAGTGCACCAAATGTGGAGCAATAATATTGTTTGATTTAGAAAGGGTTTACAATTTTAATAGAGTTTCTAATTCACTTTTATTATGTAATATACTTCATTCTCTTGCAGCATCGAACATAAACTTTCTGTGTTTTCAGACTCCCATTGAGTTCTATGGCATCCGCGACCTTAAGGGTGGCGGATTGAAAACCAGGTACGCTGAGTCTGAAAAATCGCAAGCGTAACTGTAAAATATTTGATAACTTTGTGAGAGCTTCAAATAGTGTTGAATAGGAGGACAAATTAACACGATTCCGCTCGAATTCCACGGGTTTTCAACTTGCATCGATCTGCGTCGGATTGAGATCACGGGATCGTATATTACGTCACAAATTTCAACATTTGCCGATGTTGACTCTTTGATAACTACAGCTGATCAATCTCGCAACAATTACGACGCGGAATTCCAGCGTATTTTCAGTTGACGCTTTGATAAATATCCCCCTATAACTGGAGGATAATTTTTTAAAGTTTTTACTTTAAAGTTTTTACTTCATCCTACTTTTATATTAACTATACAGGCTCTGATGTTTTAGAAGATTGTTGTATTATATCAAATATTGTTTTTAGGTGTGGCCACACTCTACTATTTATAATTTCTTTTTTCTAAATGTACTATTTGTTTTTTATGTATTGATTACATATTTATTTATATCATCCAAGTAAAATACTCTGCCCATATATGTGCTTAGACTTGATTTGAGATGTTTGTAGAGATTTCTCTTATTCAGTAATTTTTACTATATCCCTTAGCTCCTCACAGAGCGTCACTCAAATGGTTGTTGGTATATTGTACATGTGTATATTGTGTTTTATTTATATGAATTATTAGCTAAACTAGGGCCAGATTACGAGTGGAGCACAAAATTGCACTTTCGCAAGCTCGATATTTACGCTCCACTCATAAAACAATCAAGTGGCCCACATGGAAGCTTTGCACTCACGAGAGCGCCCTTCCATAGACTCCAATGGGAGCCTCGTTCTCTAGCGCAGCAAATGTTAAATATTTATGTATATGAATATATACATATATTTATGTGTTTGTATGTGTATATAAACATATTAACACATAAATATATATGTATTTAAGCATATACATATATATTTACAGGGAACACACAGTTCCCCATAGACTGCAATGTAAAGGCGCTTTTCAGTGCCGTTTTTTTTCTTCTAACACCCCACACCTGCCAACTTTATCCCCCAACTTGGACAATGTATTCCATAAAATCCAGATTTACTGAAATCATTAAAAAGTTTAAAAATGCTCAACCAGTTTAATAAAAAAGCCTTTCTCAAGAGCTGCTCAAGATTGCTACTTGAGTATTTTTATGTCAAGATTTTTTACTGTATCAACTTTTTAGTGATTTCAGTAAAGCTGGATTTTATGGAATACATTGTCCAAGTTGGTCTCTGAATAAAGGCACTTAGTTAAATTTATCCTCTGCGAGTAAACTGCATTTATTTTACTGTTTGGCTTGATTACACTGCTACCTGTGCTGTGATACTTTTCTCCAAGGTAACTTTGAAACCTTTGAAAAAATTTGGAAAGCCAGCGTATCCAAAATCCAGATGGTTGGATTGTTTGGTTCCAGGAGAAGAAGAACGGTCTATACTATTCAATTTCAAAACAATGTAATCTGAATTATGCTAGCTGTGGAAATGTAGCAGATATATTACCCCAGATGTGCTGCACATTATCCACTCATTGATCCTATAGTGCACCCCGGTTGATGTATCAAAAGTCTACACTCTTTCCACATATCTATAGTATGCACAATGCCCACAAGGGCTGCAACCAACCCTATTTTCCTTTTTTATTATTATCATTATTATCAGTTATTTGTAGAGCGCCAGCAGATTCTTTTTGGAGTTACACTATATCAAGGCTTTAATCCTGTTATTGGCCTTGCACACACTTTTCATATTTCCATTCACATACCTTTGTCTTTCCTTTAAGTCTGTTGGGCGGCTCATGGTTGTCTTATGCACAATGTATTTAGCGTGGATGATGACCCATGTTGTCATCTGGGGTGGGGTGCTTTCAGAGCTCATTATACCACATCCATGGTAATCTAGAAATCTGACATTGTGTCATATATGAATCCGCTATCTAATGTGTGCCTCTCTCTTTAACAAGGGGTGTGTTTAATTATATACACCTGTATAAAGAGTCCTCCCCCATATCGTTCCTTGCTTGGTAATTCTAGTGTATTGCTGTATGCATATGCCAGAACCTTATACCTACGCCATCCAAACTTGAATCTGATTGGCTGATTCAATCAGCCAATCAGATTTTTCCTACCTTAATTCCGATTGGCTGATAGAATCCTATCAGCCAATTGGAATTCGAGGGACGCCATCTTGGATGACGTCACTTAAAGGACCTTAATTCGTCGGGTAGTCGTCTGGGAAGGAGGATGTTCCGCGCCGGAGGTCTTGAAGATGGAGACGCTCCTCGTCGGATGGATGAAGATAGAATATGCCACTTGGATGACGATGTCTGCCGGTCCGGATGTCCTCTTCTGCCCGGATAGGATGAAGACTTCTGCCGGTCTGGATGTCCACTTCTGCTCCATTGGATGAAGACTTCGGCCCGGCTGGGTGAACACGACTCAAGGTAGGGAGATCTTCAGGGGGGTAGTGTTAGATTTATTTAAGGGGGGTTTGGGTTAGAGTAGGGGTATGTGGGTGGTGGGTTTTAATGTTGGGGGGGGTGTATTTTTTTTTACAGGCAAAAGAGCTGATGACTTTGGGGCATGCCCCGCAAAAAGCCCTTTTAAGGGCTGGTAAAAGAGCTGGTTACTTTTTAATTTAGAATAGGGTAGGGACCTTTATTATTTTTGGGGGGGGGGTTATTTTATTATGGGGCTTAGAGTAGGTGTAATTAGCCTAATATGCTTGTAATCTTTTTTTATTTTTTGTAATTTAGTGGGTTTTTTTTGTAATTTAGTTTAGTTTATTTAATTGTATGTAATTGTAGGTAATTTATTTAATTAATTTATTGATAGTGTAGTGTTAGGTATAATTGTAACTTAGGTTAGGATTTATTTTACAGGTAATTTTGTAATTATTTTAACTAGGTAGCTATTAAATAGTAAATAACTATTTAATAGCTATTGTACCTAGTTAAAATAAATACAAAGTTGCCTGTAAAATAAATATAAATCCTAAAATAGCTACAATATAATTATTCGTTATATTGTAGCTATATTAGGCTTTATTTTACAGGTAAGTATTTAGCTTTAAATAGGAATACTTTATTTAATAAGAGTTAATTTATTTCGTTAGATTAAAATTATATTTAATTTAGGGGGGTGTTAGGGTTAGGGTTAGACTTAGCTTTAGGGGTTAATACATTTATTATAGTAGCGGCGAGGTCCGGTCAGCAGATTAGGAGTTAATACTTGAAGTTAGGTGGCGGCGATGTTAGTGAGGGCAGATTAGGGGTTAATACTATTTATGATAGGGTTTGCGAGGCGGGAGTGCGGCGGTTTAGGGGTTAATACATTTATTATAGTGGCGGCGAGGTCCGGTTAGCAGATTAGGGGTTAATAAGTGTAGGTAAGGTAGCGGCGACATTGGGGGGGGGCAGATTAGGGGTTAATAAATATAATATAGGGGTCGGCGGTGTTAGGGGCAGCAGATTAGGGGTTCATAGGGATAATGTAGCTTGCGGCGGTGTACGGAGTGGCAGATTAGGGGTTAATAAGTGTAGGTAAGGTAGCGGCGACGTTGGAGGGGGCAGATTAGGGGGTAATAAATATAATATAGGTGTCGGCGATGTTCGGGGCAGCAGATTAGGGGTTCATAGGGATAATGTAGGTTGCGGCGGTGTACGGAGCGGCAGATTAGGGGTTAATAATATACAGCAGGTGTCAGCGATAGCGGGGGCGGCAGATTAGGGGTTAATAAGTGTAAGGTTAGGGGTGTTTAGACTTGGGGCTCATGTTAGGGTGTTAGGTGTAGACATAGGAAACAATGGGGCTGCGTTAGGAGCTGAACACTGCTTTTTTTCAGCCCAAACTGCCCCATTGTTTCCTATGGGGATATCGTGCACAAGTACGTTTTGCCAGCTTACCGCTACCGTAAGCAACGCTGGTATTGAGGGTTGAAGTGGCGGTAAATTCGGCTCAACACACCCTTTTTGGAGCCTAGCGCAGCCCTTCAGACAACTCTAAATACCAGCATTGTCTTAAGGGTGCGTTGGGAAAAAAAGCTGCGTTAGCTACGCGGGTCTTTACCGAAAAAACTCTAAATCTAGCCGAATGTTAGGTTTGTCTGGACTACACAATCTCAGACAGCCTTTGACATCTTAAAAAACAAATTCACAACAGCCCCCATTCTCTCATATCCTGATCCCTCACTACAATACGTGTTGGAGGTAGATGCCTCTGATCACGCCATTGGCGCTGTACTATCACAAAGACAATCTTTAAAGCATCCCCTTCATCCGGTTGCTTACTACTCCCGTGTAATGAATGATTCTGAACTCAATTACGCAATAGGAGAAAAAGAGTTGTTAGCCATAAGATCTTCATTTGAACACTGGTGACACTTACTGGTGGGCACTGACATCCCTATATTAATCTACACGGACCACAGGAATTTACAATTCCTAAAAACCAATCGTACTCTTACATCCAGTCTTACACAAGTCCGATGGAATTTATATTTCAGTCGCTTTAACTATCTAATCACCTATAGACCTAGTAATAAAAATATCAAAGCACATGCACTATCTAGACTATATGAAAAACCAACTTCATTGAACTTGGAACAACCAATCATACCTCTACATCACATTATAGGTCTTACAGACAATGTTATAACACTATTTAAAAAACATCAAAGTTCAGACAAAGATCTTCCTCTTACACAACTACATCTGGGTTTAGATGGTCTTTTCTACCATGACAAATTAGTCTATGTACTCGAAACCCTAAGAGCCAAAACCTTATATACTAGCCATGATGCCCCATTAGATGGACATCCAGGAATTCAAAAAACTTCTGACTTAATCTCCAGAAACTTCTGGTGGCCTTCAATGATAAGTGACATCAAACAATATATAAAATCTTGTAGTATTTGTACAGTCTCAAAGACACAAAACCAACGACCTTACGGTCAGTTACTTCCTTTACCTACCCCAACCAAACCCTGGACAGACATAGCACTAGATTATATCGTAGAACTTCCAAAATCGTCCAACTACACCACTATCATAGTTGTTGTGTGGATTTATTCAGTAAAATGGCACATTTCATTCCAACAACTAAATTACCATACGCTTCTGAAACCGCACACCTACTCATACATCATATAATAAAATACCATGGACTACCTCTTAGCATAACCTCTGATCGTGGATCCCAATTTACGAGTAAATTTTGGACACAGTTATGTATAAGTCCCTTCAAATACAGAAAAGATTAAGTACATCCTTTCATACACAGTCAAACGGACAAACAGAGAGGACCAATCAATGGTTAGAACAATTTTTATGCTGTTTCTCAAATGATAAGCAAAATAACTGATCAAGTCTATTACCATATGCCGAATTCGCTTATAATAATTCAGTACACACTACCACAAAATATTCGCCTTTTTTTATTAACTACGGCTTCCACCCCAATTTTTATTTGGAAACTTTCCAGGAAAGCTCCTGTCCCGTAGTTAATGAGTTCATCAATACCATATCTGATACTTTCGCTTCTGTGAAGAAGAATATTGATCAGACTAAGAATTATCATAAAACTTATTATGATAAAAAAGGTCGCCTTCACACAATTACTGTCAGGCTACAAATATAAAGTTAACGATGGAACACAATTCACAGATCTTAATTTATTAATAATTGTTTTGTTTCACTATTGTAAAGGAATATCACTATGGCTTAGTGATATTCTCACCTAATAGTGATAGTTTAGTGGTTTATTTTGCCACACCCCAGATTATGCAGTTAGGGTTAAGCAAACTTGAATAGGATTTGTAGAAATTGTTCTCAATATTAAGTTAGCTTTAGTTCTTAAGTTGCAGGTGTAGTAATGGTTCTATTAACTCTCAGAGTCTTATGCAGTGTAACACATAAATATTTAACTAGTAACCAGGTTCTGTTAACAGTTATACATATGCTCCTGCAGTATTGCTATTTTATTTGCAGAGATTACTTGTACCTTGTCTTGTGTTGCACTTGTAGTGTGGCAGAGCTGTAATGAATGCACAGCCTGTTCTGTGGAAGTTCCAGTTTCACTGTGGAAGCTGTGTTGTTTATTAATCTGCAGTCAGGATGTTTCAATAAGGGTTAAAGCCAGATTTTCAGTGACAAGTTCTGTGGTAACTCTCCTTTAAATACAAACTACACAGTGAAAGTTCTCCAAGTAACAAAGCATTAGAACACATAGAATAATACTTGCAGTTTGGTTCAGGCAGTTCATTCAATTGATTGCATGTCAGCTCCTAAGTTAATGAACACTGCAGTTGTTTGGATGAATTCCAGTTAAAGTTGAACAAAGTATCAAAAAGTTCCTGTGAGGGAAAAAAGTTCAGAAAACAAGTTATTCAAAGTAGTTAGGCTCAGGTAAATAGGGTAGCCTTGTACTCCAAATTACTAAGCAAAGAGAATTGATTTGGGGTGGTTTTTAAAGGCAAGCTGCAAGTTTGTTGCTTGAAGGATTCCGCTGGGTCCTAGAAGGAGCTAGGTTCCTGACATGACCCCCCACTCAGGGCAACGGTCCCACAGTTGCCGGTCTGGGACGATTTGGATTTCTGCGATGGAAGAGAGTGACCAGCCGTTGAGCTCTAAGATTGGTTGCAGGTTCCCATGTGTCGTCATCAGCTGAATAATTTTTCCAGCGTACCAGATATTGTAATGCACCTCTATGGAACCTGGAATCCAGCAGGGAATGCACTTCATATTCGTCTGGATCCAGTGCCTGAGGAGGTGGTGGAAGAATGAGTTGAGAGTGACGAGTGGCTCTGTATGGTTTCAATAGTGACACATGAAATGTGGGGTGGACCTTAATACTATCAGGTAATTTAAGAGTCATTGCGTTTTCATTGACAATTCTAACTATAGGGAATGGTCCTATGAACAGACCCGAGAGTTTCTTACTCGGTATCTGTAATTTCATGTTTTTGGTGGATAGCCAAACGA
The DNA here is from genome assembly GCF_027579735.1 of Bombina bombina. Classification (NCBI taxonomy): domain Eukaryota; kingdom Metazoa; phylum Chordata; class Amphibia; order Anura; family Bombinatoridae; genus Bombina; species Bombina bombina. The sequence goes on from NC_069499.1 coordinate 568,796,274, forward strand.
GATCACCTATGGCGTATATAGGTGGTGGTCTTCTCTTGAGGTCGTAATAATGCTTTTGAGTGAGCTGAGCATTTTTTATGTTCTCCTCAATAAAGCGGAAATTGTCTTGTAAGGAATCATGTAGATCATCGATTAAGGGTGAATTTAAGGTGTCTGTTTGTATGAAAGATATTGTTGGATGGTAGGCATAATTTGCATAAAATGGTGTAGATTTTGTAGATGAGTTTACAGCATTGTTATAGGCAAATTCAGCCATGGAGAGGAAGTTCATCCAATGTTCTTGATGGTAGGAACAATAGCACCGAAGATATTGTTCCAGCCATTGATTCAGTCTCTCTGATTGACCATTGGTCTGAGGGTGAAATGATGTCGAGAAACGATGATCGATCTGTGTTAAGTCACAAAGTTTTGTCCAGAAATGTGAGGTGAATTGTGTTCCTCTATCAGTGGTTATTATCTTTGGTAACCCATGTAGCTTGAGTATGTTATCTATGAATAAATGTGCTGTCTCAGAGGATGTGGGTACTTTGTGATACGGCACAAAATGGGCCATCTTAGTAAATATATCTATGACCACTAGGATTGTTGTCTGTTTATTTGATTCAGGTAAATCCACTATGAAATCCATCGATAGATGGTACCAGGGTCTCTTCGGTACTGGTAATGGAGTTAATAATCCATACGGAGCTCTTCTCTCGGATTTCGAAGTGGCACAAATGGCACAAGTTAAGATATAGTCTCGGATGGATTCTTTCATTTTTGGCCACCAACAATCCCGTGAAAGCTGTTCCAAGGTTCGGTAAATTCCTGGGTGTCCGGCTAATGGAGAGTCATGGTATAACTTGAGCAAATTTATTCGCAATGCTTTGGGAATGTATAATTTCCCTTCATGGTAGTACAGGTCATCAATCTTATGTACAGAAGAGTGAGGTAGCTCCGGCTCCTTGAGACAATGACGTTTGATTTCGGTTATCACATCGGTGGTTAGACCTACAAAACATTCGGTAGGTAAGATAGTGGTATTTTGGGTTGTTGTTTTAGGTTTCTCAGGTAGGCGAGACAGAGCATCTGCTTTACCATTCCTGGAGGCAGGTCTATATACAATATTGAAGTTGAAGCGCGAGAAGAATAAACTCCAACGGACCTGTCTTGCTGAAAGAGTTTTGTTGTTTTCTAAATAAAGTAGGTTCCTGTGATCAGTGAAAATGGTAATAGGAAACTTGGTACCTTCGAGAAGATGCCTCCAGTGTTCCAGTGATCTTTTTATTGCGAGGAGTTCTTTATCTCCTATGGAATAATTTCTTTCAGCTGTTGACATCATCTGTGAGAAGTAAGAAACTGGATGGATGGGATCGTTTGGTGTTTCCTGTTGAGAGAGAACTGAGCCTAAGGCAAAATCAGAGGAATCAACTTCCAACACATAGTGGTGTTCGGGGTTCGGAAATCTTAGAATGGGTGCTGATGTAAAACTATCCTTTAAATATTCAAAAGCTGAATTAGCGTCTGGATCCCAGTTATAAGATGAGTTAATGCTGGTTAATTTCGTCAGTGGTTTTGCTATCTTGGAAAAGTTTCTAATGAATTTCCTATAGTAGTTTGCAAAACCTAGGAATTTTTGGAGTTCCTTTCTGGACTTGGGTATTAACCAATTTTTGACAGCGTCTACTTTTTGTTTTTGCATAGTGATACCTGTTGGTGAGATATCATATCCAAGGAATGACACATGCTTGGTATGGAATATGCATTTCTCCAACTTAGCATACAGTTTATGCTCTCGGAGCCTAGACAGTACCCATCGCACGTGTGTTTTGTGTTCTGTTTCATTTTTAGAATAAATCAAAATATCGTCTAGGTATATCACAAGACAGATGTCTAAGAGATCTCTGAACACATCGTTTATGAAGTGTTGAAAAGTGGCGGGTGCGTTGCACAGTCCAAACGGCATGACAAGGTACTCATAAAGGCCATACCTTGTCCTGAATGCGGTCAACCATTCGTGTCCTTCTTTTATCCTCACTAAGTTATAGGCTCCCCTTAAATCGAGTTTCGTGTATATAGTTGCCTCAGATAACCTTTCGATTAGTTCTGGGATTAATGGGAGTGGGTAACGATTTTTTATTGTGCGTTTGTTGAGTTCTCTGTAATCGATTATGGGACGTAATGATGAATCCTTATTCCGCACAAAAAAAATTCCGGCACCTGCTGGTGATGTTGATGCTCTGATAAATCCTTTCCGTAAATTTTCTTCGAGATACTCCTTTAAATGATCCAATTCTGGCTTGCAGAGAGGGTACAAGTGTCCATAAGGGATGGAAGAACCAGGTTGAAGTTGTATTGGACAATCGTATGCACGATGAGGAGGCAAGTTCTCAGCTTCTACTTTACTGAATACATCCTTGAAATCTGCATAAGGTGAAGGAATTTGCAACTCAGGTTTTTCTGTAGCTATTTCGGTCTGGAGTAGAACATGTTTGTGGAAACATGTTGTTTTACAATAGACTGAATCAAATCTTATGGAAGATAGTGACCAGTGGATAACTGGATTATGTAATTTGAGCCAACTAATACCCAAAACCACTGGGAAATGTGGTGATGAGACAACATCAAATGAGAGGTGTTCTGTGTGTCCTGCTGTAGTAACTGTTAACGGTGTGGTATGGTGTGTGATAGGGCCAGTTTTAGGTTCTGAACCGTCAATCATATGAAAAGAAAATGGAGTATGCTTTTTTATAAGGGGTATTTTATTTTGCTTTACAACATTATAATCAATAAAGCATCCATAAGCTCCCGAGTCTATGATGGCTTCAGTAGTCAGCTGATCTTGGTCCCACTGTATGGAGAGAGTTAACATGCAATAAGTTTTAGTTTTAGTGGTGTTTAATAAAGAACTTGTAACTTTGAACTTACATTTCTTGTTTTTCTGTAAAATGGGACACTCCTGGACTGAATGTGTAGGATTGGCGCAATACATGCACAGATTATTACTCTTCCTGCGGTATCTTTCTTCTGTTGTTAAAGGACCACGGGCTATTCCGATCTCCATGGGAACAGCTGTTTGTTTACTATGTTGGGTTGGTTGAGGTGGGGAATAGATAGAAGGTTTTGGTCGGACATCTGCAGAAAACCTTTCTGCCTTCCTTTCTCGGAGTCTGCGATCCAATTGTTTTGCAGCATTCATCATTCCTTCTAGGGTTTTTGGGAGTTCTATCCTGGCGATTTCATCTTTCAAGCTCTCCGAGAGGCCTAAACGGAACTGGTTTCGAAGTGCAATCTGACTCCATTCCGAATCAGCTGCGTATAATTTGAATTCCGTGATGTACTCCTCCACGGGTCTCTTGGCTTGCTTAAGGTTCCTCATGGAGGCTTCAGCGGACATTTGTACATCAGTGTCGTGAAAAAGATCATCCATACATGTGAAAAAATCAGAAAGGGATCCTAGCACTGGGTCATTATGTTCGCACAGATTGTCAGCCCAGATTCTTGGCTCACCCCTCAGGAATGAAATAGTACTGAATACCTTGATCCTCTCTGTGGGATAACTGCGAGGTCGTAGATTATAAAGTAAATGACATGAATTCTTAAACTGCCTATACTGCTTCCTGTTTCCAGAAAAGAGCTCTGGTAGTGAAACTGAAGGTTCAGGTGTTTGCTGAGGTGGTGCAGTATGAGTAGTAAGTGAGTCTCTTATAATTCCCCTTAAAGACTGATTTTCAATTTGTAAATCATGAACCGCCTGAGCAAGCTGATCAACCTTTTGGGAGAGGTTGTAAACTATCTGTGGTAGATCTGGTGGCTCCATTTTTAAGGCTTAGTAATATGTCAGGCTACAAATATAAAGTTAACGATGGAACACAATTCACAGATCTTAATTTATTAATAATTGTTTTGTTTCACTATTGTAAAGGAATATCACTATGGCTTAGTGATATTCTCACCTAATAGTGATAGTTTAGTGGTTTATTTTGCCACACCCCAGATTATGCAGTTAGGGTTAAGCAAACTTGAATAGGATTTGTAGAAATTGTTCTCAATATTAAGTTAGCTTTAGTTCTTAAGTTGCAGGTGTAGTAATGGTTCTATTAACTCTCAGAGTCTTATGCAGTGTAACACATAAATATTTAACTAGTAACCAGGTTCTGTTAACAGTTATACATATGCTCCTGCAGTATTGCTATTTTATTTGCAGAGATTACTTGTACCTTGTCTTGTGTTGCACTTGTAGTGTGGCAGAGCTGTAATGAATGCACAGCCTGTTCTGTGGAAGTTCCAGTTTCACTGTGGAAGCTGTGTTGTTTATTAATCTGCAGTCAGGATGTTTCAATAAGGGTTAAAGCCAGATTTTCAGTGACAAGTTCTGTGGTAACTCTCCTTTAAATACAAACTACACAGTGAAAGTTCTCCAAGTAACAAAGCATTAGAACACATAGAATAATACTTGCAGTTTGGTTCAGGCAGTTCATTCAATTGATTGCATGTCAGCTCCTAAGTTAATGAACACTGCAGTTGTTTGGATGAATTCCAGTTAAAGTTGAACAAAGTATCAAAAAGTTCCTGTGAGGGAAAAAAGTTCAGAAAACAAGTTATTCAAAGTAGTTAGGCTCAGGTAAATAGGGTAGCCTTGTACTCCAAATTACTAAGCAAAGAGAATTGATTTGGGGTGGTTTTTAAAGGCAAGCTGCAAGTTTGTTGCTTGAAGGATTCCGCTGGGTCCTAGAAGGAGCTAGGTTCCTGACAATTACATAGTTGGTGATAAGGTCTGGCTATCAACCCGGAACCTCCGATTACCGTATTCCTGTCGGAAACTCTCCTCCTTATTTATAGGACCTTATGCAATTAAGGTTATTGTCAACCGCAATCCCGTAACCCTTTCGCTTCCGGAGAAACTTAGAATTCATCCCACATTTCATGTGTCATGTGTCCCTGCTCAAGCCATTTGTCCTATCCGTGACCCCATCACCACATCCCCAACCTGCTCCAACACGATTATCAGTAAGGAAGTGCTTACTTATTTTTTGACTATTTCCTTTATGCTGCATATATACTTCTCATTGTGGCTAAAGTGTCATAGGATTATCACAACCATTATTGCCTAATCCTTATGCTGTTAATGTTGTCATTCTGTAATCCGGTTACTATGCTCCACTGGTGAATTATGCTACATAAACTCTGCCATTTCTACTGCGTCCTAATGGCAATAGACATGTGTGTATCATAATACCCTGCACCAATATACTTTTTTACTGGTTGCCTCCAATTTATGAAGTTCATTGTTACTACACTCTATACTCTTAGATATATACAGAGTACAATATTTGACTCTCTTAAATCTAAAACTACAGTTGGATTCTATGCTGATCTTTTGGCACTCTCTTCCCTACAGGAAGCAAGGTTATTGTTACTCACACCTGACACATTGCTTGGGGAATCCTGGGATGCCAGTAACGTCATCACGCACCAAGCCCCAGAAGTGATGTAAGGACCACACATGTTTTAATGCACAACATATAAATACCCCTCTAACAGGTCATCAAAAAGGCATAGAGAACCCTATGAGCTCTTGTTTTAAAGCCAATAAGCCCCTCTTAAAAATAAAATCCTTATAGAAGTACATTATTGAACTAACGGTCACAGTTTACAAGTTCAATAATGAGTTTGGACTTAGCATGCCTGGAGGCGTGTCCCCTATAAAAACTCGTTCCCAAAGGCACATTCTCTTTTAACCCCTTCACTACCGGGACTTTCAGAGAGAAACACTCAAAATACTGGAGAATTCATGCCACAATTTCATGGCCAAATGCGATTATATAAATTTTTTTTTAACTTTTTCACAAACTTTGGGTTTCTCACTGAAATGATTTACATACTGCATGTGCAATCATAGCACAAATGATTGTAAAAAATTCTCTGGGACCCCCTTTGTTCAGAAATAGCAGACATATATGGCTTTGCCATTGCTTTTTGGTAATTAGAAGGCCGCTAACTGCAGCTGCACACCACACTTCTATTATTCCCGGGAGTGAATGGGTTGTAAATTTAATTTTAGCTTTAGTGTAGAGAATACCCTCCCACCTGACACCTCCCATCCCCTGATTTGCTTGAGTATTGTCTTGAAGCTCCTAAAGGGCTGGAGTCATTGGCCAGACTCTGGGTGCTTTAGGTATCCTTTGATCCTGTTTACCAATCAGTAGAGGCACTATGCAACAAAAGGACAAGGAAGGGGATTCACCAAATCCACCAGCTTACTTCTCACTCCGTACTACCCAAGAGAGGGATTTATTACTATGGAACAGTGAAAGAGTATTTAATACAGACCGTTGCAATTCCACTTTGATATCCTTATTTGAGGAAATGGATTTTCTCCTAAAGAAAAAAAATAAGATCATGTGGGACCTCTCTACTTTAAAGAAATACCATGAGTTGGGGTTGATACCCAGAGGACTCAGGATTAATATATTTCCTACTTTTATTACAGAAGACAAAAGATTTATTGAATTATGGAATAACAACTTAACTGAATGCTCACTGAAACTTTTTCTACTGATAATTAAATATAAAACCAAAGCATTGGAGGAAATTACAAAGTTTTACTGGTTCAAGAAGAGCTTAATAAAAGAAGTAAGGAGCCAAATTATTCTAAGCATTATCAGGAGCAAAAGCCCTACTTTTGGAGATCAAACATTCAAAGTACATCAGAGACCGACAGGACTATGACCTGGGCCAGGTATATATCTGGAATAGGAGGGACCTCCAGCCCAGGTCAAATCTGAACCTGGGCTGGATGGCATGGGTATGGGCCAAGGCTTCGAGGGGGACTGGGTTTCCTTCTGAGAAGAGATCAGACATTTTAAGAGCGGAGAGGGCTCACCGCACTGCAGGGCCCACAAGAGGAAGGCCAAGTAGAAGACCAGACATAGAGTGACAAGGAGAGGGGTGAGGAGAGACCAAGTAACGGTGGCGGAGCTGCAGCCAAGAGTTCCTGCAGTGCTGGACAATTTTATTGTGGATCGGAAAATCCGAGGCACAGTGAGGAGGAATCCAAAGAAGGTCCATCAGTGTCAGATGAGCCGGCAGGGAGGCCTGCTCTAGTTCTAGCCAGCGGGGGACAGCCTCTTTAGTGTTCCATTCTGAAATTTGGGATAAAAGGGCGGCCTCGTAGTAGAGCTTAACATTCGGAAGGCCCAGACCACCAGCTAAAATTGGGCATTGTAGTAAGGATACTGCGATACGAGGTCTCCTCCCGTTCCATATGTACCGGTTGATTACTGCTTGGAATTTGTTAAGCAGCGAGAGTGGGACTTTAACTGGCAGACATCTGAAGTAGTATGACAACTTGGGGAGCTGCATCATCTTAATCACAGCTATTCTCCCAAACCAGGAAATTTCATTGTATCTTCTGGAACCCAGATCCTTTTGGAGCTGGGAAAGAAAAGTATGAAAGTTCTTAGAGAGAACTATGCCAATATTGTGAGAAAGGAATACCCCTAGGTGCTTGAGGCCTGATATTGACCATTGGAATTTTTTATTTCCTCCTAAGGGAGTTCAATAGGGAATCGGAAAGATTTAAACAAAAGGCTTCAGTTTTGCTTAAGTTCAGTTTGTAATAAGAAATGCTGCCAAACTTTTCCAGAAGATCAAATAAGGCTACATAAACTCTGCCATTTCTACTGCGTCCTAATGGCAATAGACATGTGTGTATCATAATACCCTGCACCAATATACTTTTTTACTGGTTGCCTCCAATTTATGAAGTTCATTGTTACTACACTCTATACTCTTAGATATATACAGAGTACAATATTTGACTCTCTTAAATCTAAAACTACAGTTGGATTCTATGCTGATCTTTTGGCACTCTCTTCCCTACAGGAAGCAAGGTTATTGTTACTCACACCTGACACATTGCTTGGGGAATCCTGGGATGCCAGTAACGTCATCACGCACCAAGCCCCAGAAGTGATGTAAGGACCACACATGTTTTAATGCACAACATATAAATACCCCTCTAACAGGTCATCAAAAAGGCATAGAGAACCCTATGAGCTCTTGTTTTAAAGCCAATAAGCCCCTCTTAAAAATAAAATCCTTATAGAAGTACATTATTGAACTAACGGTCACAGTTTACAAGTTCAATAATGAGTTTGGACTTAGCATGCCTGGAGGCGTGTCCCCTATAAAAACTCGTTCCCAAAGGCACATTCTCTTTTAACCCCTTCACTACCGGGACTTTCAGAGAGAAACACTCAAAATACTGGAGAATTCATGCCACAATTTCATGGCCAAATGCGATTATATAAATTTTTTTTTAACTTTTTCACAAACTTTGGGTTTCTCACTGAAATGATTTACATACTGCATGTGCAATCATAGCACAAATGATTGTAAAAAATTCTCTGGGACCCCCTTTGTTCAGAAATAGCAGACATATATGGCTTTGCCATTGCTTTTTGGTAATTAGAAGGCCGCTAACTGCAGCTGCACACCACACTTCTATTATTCCCGGGAGTGAATGGGAGTGAATGGGTTGTAAATTTAATTTTAGCTTTAGTGTAGAGAATACCCTCCCACCTGACACCTCCCATCCCCTGATTTGCTTGAGTATTGTCTTGAAGCTCCTAAAGGGCTGGAGTCATTGGCCAGACTCTGGGTGCTTTAGGTATCCTTTGATCCTGTTTACCAATCAGTAGAGGCACTATGCAACAAAAGGACAAGGAAGGGGATTCACCAAATCCACCAGCTTACTTCTCACTCCGTACTACCCAAGAGAGGGATTTATTACTATGGAACAGTGAAAGAGTATTTAATACAGACCGTTGCAATTCCACTTTGATATCCTTATTTGAGGAAATGGATTTTCTCCTAAAGAAAAAAAATAAGATCAAGTGGGACCTCTCTACTTTAAAGAAATACCATGAGTTGGGGTTGATACCCAGAGGACTCAGGATTAATATATTTCCTACTTTTATTACAGAAGACAAAAGATTTATTGAATTATGGAATAACAACTTAACTGAATGCTCACTGAAACTTTTTCTACTGATAATTAAATATAAAACCAAAGCATTGGAGGAAATTACAAAGTTTTACTGGTTCAAGAAGAGCTTAATAAAAGAAGTAAGGAGCCAAATTATTCTAAGCATTATCAGGAGCAAAAGCCCTACTTTTGGAGATCAAACATTCAAAGTACATCAGAGACCGACAGGACTATGACCTGGGCCAGGTATATATCTGGAATAGGAGGGACCGCTTTCAAAAAAGAAAAGAGCAATCTAGAGAGAACTACAAACCCACCTCTTGGAGAGGCAGAGGTAGAGGAAGAAGGAATATGGGAAATACCAACAGTGACAGCACAAAGAGTAACTATAATAAACACAAGCAGGTGAATTTTTATGAGAGCGAAGCCGAATCTAGGGATGAAGGCACAACCTCTGGTGGCAAAGAAGTGGCACCCCATTATGGAGAAACAACCAACAGAGATTTTGGAAAAACAACTAATAAAGATTTTGTCTCACTGGAAAGATCCCAGGTAGTGAGATCTAAAGAGGGGCCCAATAGACTGCCACCTATTATAAAAAAACAAGGAACATCAACCCTCTCTAGGTAGAGAATGGAGGAATTTGAGAATGATGAAGGAGATTTTAGATCTAACACAGAAGAGAAAGTTCAGTTGGAGCGGGTTTGAGGACGAGGCCACAGACCACAATTCCAGAGAATGGAGAATCGATATCCCCTGAGAAGAGGATGGGGGGATGTCCAGATACAGAAGAGAAATGTGATCAACCTCTCGGACTATACTTTGAACAAAATTGAACTTAAAGTTCTAGGTTTGGGGTTAACATTTGTCCCCACTAGTAACTTTCATTTTTTTCATAATTCTTCTGGACGTTAATAAACTGATAAGAAATCTAATGCTCAAAAAGTTTTACTGTAGACAGAGAGAAGATACCTCCAATCAGTACATAGATAGTAGGACAGGGAATGGTCATCTCAGTCAGGAAACACAAGGGATGAATTTTCAAGATACCTGTGATGTTCTAACATTGGAGTCTCTCCAGGATGAGTTGATTACAGATAGAGATACTAGGATAAGCATACCTTCTTTTAAAAAGAAATTGAGGTTCTATCCGATACAAAATACAGGACAAATCCTGGAGAGATTCCAAAAGAGAATTGAAAATGATTTAACAGAATTGTACTATAAAAAAACTGACCTCACACAAGGAAACAATATTACAAAAAAAGAAAGGGAAGCCCTAGATAAACTAGGTAAAAATCAAGATATAGTGATCCGCTCTGCAGACAAAGGAGGAGCTGTGGTTGTGATAAGCAGGCATGATTTTGAGAGAGAGGCTTTAAGGCAGTTAAACACTGAGGAAGACTATACCAGATTGAGAACTGATCCAGTAAAGAGCTTTCAGAGACAACTTACTTAATTGATCGATGATGGTGTGGACCTTGGGTATATAGATCGAACTACTAAGGACTATCTGATAGTAGAAAACCCCATCACTCCGGTGTTCAATCATTTACCCAAGGTCCACAAGTCATTGGAAGAAGTAAAAGGGAGACCGATAGTGAGTGATATCGGCTCCCTTTTAGAACACTTATCTGAATGGCTGGACTATATACTTCAACCCATTGTCACCACACTTAAAAGCTATATTTCTGATACAAAGCAATTACTAAACTCATTATCAGAGGTTACCTGGGATGAGGGCTTTAGGTGGGTGACTGTGGACGTGAAGTCATTATATTCCAGCATCCCGCATGAGAAAGGCCTAGAGGCCCTAGAATATTTTTTGCAAAAATATTTTGGAAATGACCAGGAATATGTGGAATTTTTGCTGCGGGTAGCCAGATTTCTTTTGACCCACAACTACTTCGAATTTGGGAAGAATTTCTACCTCCAGAGGCGTGGGACAGCTATGGGGGCAAAGTTTGTATGGGTTGGTGGGAGTTGTCCCACGTCTATGGAAATAGAAACCCCTGAAGGGAGTGTGTTGTGTGGTACAAACGTTATATTGATGATCTCCTGTTCATATGGAGGGGAGATCTCACAACCCTTTTGGAGTTTACCCAGGGTTTAGATAACAACAATGCTGGAATTGGCTTCACCTCAGAGCATAATGAACAGGAGATCAATTTTCTGGATGTTACCCTGAAAGGGTCAAAAGGAAAAGTGGTGGAATCAAAGGTTTATTATAAACCCATTTCTGGCAACTCCTTGCTACATGCAAGGAGTTGCCATCCAGAAATAGCATTTAAAGCTGTTGCAAATGGGCAATTTATTTGCCTGAAACACAACTGCTCAGAAGAATCAGTATATCAAGAACAGGCCGCTCAACTGTCCAAGATATTAAGAGAGGGAGGTTATAATAACAAGATCATTGAACAAGCAAAGGGCACAGAGAACAAAATAAAAAGAGAAGACCTGCTGAGGAATAAAAGTCAAAAGAAAGCCAATTCTAGGTTTAAAACAGAAGCAAGAGGGGATATTATGTTCATAACAGAAGATTAAAAACAATACGATGAGGTATGTAAGGTAATAAAATCACATCTAGGCATGTTGTCCACAGTTGATGACTTAAAGGATATTACAAAGAAGGGCTGCAGGTTTGCCTATAGGAAAAATAAATCCATAGGCAACATTGTAACACCGACTGAATTAACCGTACATACAGTAATCAAAAGTCAGTACCACGTGTAACCAGTGTTTGAAGGAATAAACCTCAGAATAAAACAGTCTTTAACATTTTGTATATATCAAACAATTCTGAGAAGTGTATATTACAAGAGTGGAGGTTCAGAGACTAAGTCAAGATGGTGAACAACCAGCGCTTGCATACATGAGGGTGAATGGAGTTCACTTTGGCGATTGTACATCAGGAAATCCAATAGGGGAACGGGGTAGGAGGTAGTAGGGGGGGAGGGGGAGGTGAGGGGAGAGGGAGGGGTAGAGAAGAGAAGAAAAAAAAAGGGGGGGATTTTTTTCTCATATTGTGGCCAGCCGTCTCGGGGAATTATGCATTCCCCTCCCCACTGGCTCAATCCTGTGTCGATATTGGCTACTATCCCATTACAGGGAGGAGATCGTGCCCTCTCCCACTAAATCACAGGGCTCCCAGATCATGGCGAACAGGTCCAATTGTTGGCGGGAGCCATATCCATAGCTCTCCATAGACCAAAAATAAGAAATAAGATTATTCAAAGCCTGCCAGTTAGGGGGGTTAGCTTTTTTTCCAGTTACGGGCAATTAGGAGTTTTGCCACCATTGTGATTGTTATCAGGAGAGTGTGGCCCAGCGCAGAGAGGGGCCGAAGGCCGGCATGCACCAGGGTTGTTTCCGTGGCCAAAGATGCCACCAATCCCAGGCGGCAGCACAACACCTCTATTTTATTCCACAAGGGTGTAATGGCAGGGCAGGCCCACAAAATGTGATGGGGATTGCCCACTTGTTGGCAACCTCTCCAGCAGAGGGGGGAGCTACCAGGAAACATTTTGAGCAGCTTTGAGGGTACATAGTGCCACCTGGTCAGTAAAACAGCTTGTACAACGTCATGCAGTGTATTGACGATTTGGTATATTGAATAGCATCGGCCCAATCTTCTGGAGACAGCCCCACCCCCCAATCTCTTTCCCAGTCCTCCATCTGCTTGGTTTTGGTAAGTTCTAAAGCATCAAGGAGGAATTGGTAGTGGGAGGACAAGGGTGAAATATGATGGGAGCCCGAGGATATCCTGGTCTCCCAAGGTGTCAGCTGTCTGGGAGGAGCACTCAGGAATACCCACGACTTAAGTATAGAAAGAAGCCTTAGAAGGTCAAATCTGAACCTGGGCTGGATGGCATGGGTATGGGCCAAGGCTTCGAGGGGGACTGGGTTTCCTTCTGAGAAGAGATCAGACATTTTAAGAGCGGAGAGGGCTCACCGCACTGCAGGGCCCACAAGAGGAAGGCCAAGTAGAAGACCAGACATAGAGTGACAAGGAGAGGGGTGAGGAGAGACCAAGTAACGGTGGCGGAGCTGCAGCCAAGAGTTCCTGCAGTGCCGGACAATTTTATTGTGGATCGGAAAATCCGAGGCACAGTGAGGAGGAATCCAAAGAAGGTCCATCAGTGTCAGATGAGCCGGCAGGGAGGCCTGCTCTAGTTCTAGCCAGCGGGGGACAGCCTCTTTAGTGTTCCATTCTGAAATTTGGGATAAAAGGGCGGCCTCGTAGTAGAGCTTAACATTCGGAAGGCCCAGACCACCAGCTAAAATTGGGCATTGTAGTAAGGATACTGCGATACGAGGTCTCCTCCCGTTCCATATGTACCGGTTGATTACTGCTTGGAATTTGTTAAGCAGCGAGAGTGGGACTTTAACTGGCAGACATCTGAAGTAGTATGACAACTTGGGGAGCTGCATCATCTTAATCACAGCTATTCTCCCAAACCAGGAAATTTCATTGTATCTTCTGGAACCCAGATCCTTTTGGAGCTGGGAAAGAAAAGTATGAAAGTTCTTAGAGAGAACTATGCCAATATTGTGAGAAAGGAATACCCCTAGGTGATTGAGGCCTGATATTGACCATTGGAATTTTTTATTTCCTCCTAAGGGAGTTCAATAGGGAATCGGAAAGATTTAAACAAAAGGCTTCAGTTTTGCTTAAGTTCAGTTTGTAATAAGAAATGCTGCCAAACTTTTCCAGAAGATCAAATAAGGCTAGAAGGGACTCATCTGGTTCCGTGATGAAAAGTGTCAGGTCGTCTGCATAGAGGGCTACTTTCTGGGGAATGTTGTGAAGGACTAAGCCCTTAACTTGAGTTGAGGTCCTAATTGCACAGCCAGTGGCTCAATGGCCAGGGAAAAAAGCAGGGGGGACAGGGGACACCCCTGTCTTGTGCCATTTGTGACCTGCACCATGCCTGAGCAAAAATCTAGGCCTCTCACCCTTGCTGTGGGGCAGGAATACAGTGATTTCACCACTGTGATGAAGGACCCGGGAAGTCCAAATGCTGAGAGTGTTAAGAACATGTAATCCCATCTCACCCTGTCGAACGCCTTTTCTGCGTCCATTGACAGGGCAAGAAGGGGGATCCCCATGTCTGCGGCCTCAGTGAAAATGTTCAGGAGACACCATGTGTTTTCTGGCCCCTGTCTGCCCGGTATGAATCCAACATGATCCGGGTCAACCAGTTCCGGGAGGAATCTGTTTAGTCTCGATGCCAGTATTTTCATGTATAGCTTTATGTCGACATTAATTAAGGAAATCGGCCTATAACTTTCACATAAAGAGTAGTCCTTCCCTTCCTTGTGCAGCGTGATGATAGAGGCCTCAAGGAACTTTGCTATGTCTTGTGGGGCATGCACATCCCCTCTTGGGGTTTTAAGAAATGGGATTCGACGTTGCTGTGTACGAATTTGGAGCTTATGAGCTAGAAGATGGTCTGCTCTATTACCTTTGTAGTAGTACAACTGTTTAAGAGCTAAAAGATTTGATTGGACTCTTTTTTTCTTCGATAGTATTAATTTTGGATTTAATGGCTAATATCTGCGCAGTTATCTGCTTTGAGGGGCCTCCCCTGTTGTGGGTTTCTAAAGAGCATAGTTCCGAATAGGGTTGAGCTAAGGACTTTCCCATACATTTGCGTTTTTTTGAGGCCTGTTTCATAAAGTGGCCCCTCATAAAGGCTTTTAGAGTTGCCCACAGAACTGGGTCATCTGTCATTGCATTGTCATTAGTGACTAAGAAGTCAGACAGAGCCTTGAAGGCATGAGCACCCACTGGCCCTGAAATTAAAGCAGAATGCAGTTTCCAACTAGAGGAGGGGGATTCCCAAAAGTGAGCATCTGCAAGGACGATGGAGACCATATCGTGGTCCGACCATGGACATATTTGGATGGAAGGATGAGAGAGCCTATCAAGAAGAGGGGAGCGGCACATGAGGTATTCGATTCTAGAATAGCAGAGATGGGGGTTCGAATAGAAAGTGAAGTCTCTCTCTGAAGGAGACAGGCACCGCCATGCATCGTACAGACTAAACTAGTACATTAAGGAGCGGAATTGGTTAGAGGCCCGCTTAGCCGAGGGGTCTAGAGGTTTTTGTTTGGGGTCCTCTTATCTAAGACTGGATCTCACACCATATTAAGGTCCGCTCCTATCAGGAGGGTGCCTCTATTCAGTTGTTCTATCAGGGGGAGGACCGCTTTCAAAAAAGCAAGTTGACCAGTGTTTGGGGCATATGAGACCAGGGTGTATTGAACCCCGTCTAGGGTACAAACTACCAGTAGGTACCTACCCTCCGGGTCCCTCTCCACGTGTTGAATTACACAAGGTGACGACTTGTGGACCACAATGGCAAAACATCTTTTTTTGTCAGGTGAGAATACGAGAGGCAAACCGGACAAAGCTTAGAATTCTGCATGAAGGGGGAGTCCCGAGGCCAATGGGTTTCTTGAAGAAAGGCAACCTTTACATTAGTTTTCAAGAGGTATCGGAGAAGGAGTCTCCTCTTGGTAGGTGAGTAACCACACCTCTTATTAACCATTTCACTGTGGACCACCAGAAAAGAAGTAGTAGCTTTAGGTGGACAATAATTGAACAGGTCAAGACTAAAAGGAGGGGTGGGGATAGAGAAAGTATTTTAGCAGAAAGGGAAACCTTTTGGATTTTTCGTTTAAAAACAAGGGTCCCCTTTGATTAATTTCTGGTGAATACATATCCCCGTTATCCCCGTATTCTCCTTTCCCTTCTCAACCCCCCTACCCTTCAAAAAACCCCACCCCCCCCCTTATTCCTCAATTCCCCCTCCCAAACCCCCCCCTTCCCCTTCCCTTTTACAATCCAGTACGTTGCTTTGTGAGCAATTTTGTATCTCAGTATATCTTTATATTCTTGTTATCTGATCAAAATTTATTGAATATTGATCTTGGAAAAATTGTGTCTTCTTAATTTTAAATTTGTAATTGGTTAGAAATGTTTATGATCAACCATTTATACACTAATCCAATATTTGGGCAAAGGTAGTGAAATAAATTAAGGATATATCAAAATTTATTAAACAAAGTATAATCCAAGTGGTTAGGCATAATAGAACCATTCACCCATATAAGAGTTCATAGTATGGAGTGAGCATGAGAGAAACAAGCTATGTGTTATGACAGCATAATATTAAAGTTATATGTGTAATCTAGGAATCACTAGCTGCAGCAGCATATTAGCTTTATATATTACTCATTAGTGCAGTCCATCGGATTAAAACATGTAGAATCATACTGCATGTAAATTCTTAGTGACAGCAGCGATATATGGGACAATGTGGTGGTTCATGTACTAGAAAGGCAAGAGGTAGATTGTAGCAGAAACAGTTAAGTTTGTGAATTGTAACAGGATTGGTGATTAGATAAGGAGCTAGGGTTTTAAATGGTTACGTGTTGTAACTTTTTCTTAATGGCTTGGAGTAAGGCTTAACACCGAAACGCGTCAGCCACTTTATTGCACCTTTCAGGGAACCTTCCTTGTCTATCTATACTCTATGTAATGAGTTTTAAAATTTGAAATAATAAAAGTAATATGTCTTAACTAAAACGCTGTGATCCGGTGCTCCATAATTTCCTCCTCTCTCACCCCCTGATACCTACCTGATCCCTCCCAAACAGCTCTCGACCCTCCCTCACCCCATTGGTCATCCCCATCTAAGGTTTTTTTTCATTTTATTTTTATATTTTCTGTAGTGTAGGATTCCCCCATACCCTCCAACCTCCCTGATCACTCCCAAACAGCTCTCTAACCCTCCCCCTCTAGCTTTGTGCAATATCTTAGGTAGCTGTCTGCCAGTACCTATGAAATGTAACTATTTATTTATTCATTTTTTTAATTGTTTTTTTATTTTATTATCAATAGTTAGGGACCCCCCACCCCACATTTTTTCCGTAGTGCAGTACCCCTTCCCTTCCTCTCCCTTTATTTTTTATTTTCTGAAGTGTGGGGCCCTCCTTTCCCCTCCCTCATCACTTCCCCCTCCGCTGCTGGACCACTCACCCACCTCCTGTTTCCCTCCCACACCTTCCGCCAGCACCAGCAGATGATTGTTACATACAGTAATACACACTTTGTCACTGTTTATAACGATCGGGCATCTGCCCTCATATGGAACTGGAGCACTGATCTTGCTCCGGTTCCATATGCGGGCAGATGCCTGGAGCTCAGGAACTCCAGCTCTCGTCTGTTACAACAGCCATGACTGCAGTAGCTTCCTGCAGCTTATACAACATATATATTCATTGTGCGGTACAATAGCCAAAGTACTGCATGACATGTATATATACGTCCATTTGGGTTAAGGGTCTCTTGGGCAGATACAATGTTACAAGGCAGTAGGTTAACTATCTACATTTTAAATATTCTAAAAATCCAGAAAAAGAAGATATTATAAGTTGTTTATATAGACACCCATAGTTACCATCTTCTTTTAATTGAAAACAAGTCATTTGTAGATTTTGGGATCCTGATGTGACTAATGAAATATGCCCATCATGCCAAGAGAAACATGGCATTCATATGGTTAATCAGTGATGAGGATGGATTCCGATTACAGAAGGTTAATGTCAAAAATGTAAATGAGGATTTTCCTTGCATAGTGAACAAAGGGGTTACATGAGTAGAGCTTTACTGTAACCTTAAAAGGTGTGAATGGGCTATTGTATGTGTCAGTTTAGGGTGACTGCCCAGTTTCTATTTTGAAAACAGGTACTTTCCATACAAAAAAAGGCCTTTTTGGAAGCTTTCCAAAAAAAATTGTTTGCGGTGGGCTTTTAACAAACTAAAGGATATTGCATAATGACCACTCAATAAACTCTACAACCGATTCAAAAAGCCTTTTCAAAACCAAATAGCTGATAGATCGTGATTGACCCCTTTGTGTTTAACCCCTGCAAAGTGTGCAAGAGCTACAGAGAACTGCCTGTCCCAAGCAGACACAAGGCTCGTTTCTATTGAGCTGTAATTGGTGTTGTGGGAGGTCCCAAACAAAATAACTGCTGTTGGAAGCCATTATGCTTAGCAACAGTTTCTGATGGCACATTTTCCGTCATTACCGGCAGCCGGGATCTGGCTGCTGAAAGAAATTTACAAGTCCCATAGAAAATAATAGAATCCCAAAAGCGCAAAATTACACCCAGTTTACATTGAGTGCGCAAGCATGTAAAACACTGTCGGAAGCTCTCAATAAATTCTCAAACTTTTGGCATGTTCAACTAGGTGTAAAAGAAGCCTAGTTCCCATTAAGATATTAAAGTTTACAAGCAATACAAGTGTTTCACATGTAATGTTTATTGCTGGCCCAGGTATGGGACTCGTTGGAGTTATGTTCCTATTCCTATTTAAATATCAATATATATTTACATATAAAAATATAAGCAAGCACATATCTCCATAATTCCAACTAGGCCTATGCCTAGGGCAGCAATAAATATTACTTATATTATTAAATTTAAAAATGTAATAAAACCAAAACAAATGTTTTTCCTTAAATAAAACCTTTATTTAATAAATTCACTGGCGGCATTGGCAGTCAATCATCCCAATCAAATAGGATCGGGATCATTTCAATCCGCCACCTACAAGTTTTTTTTTTACAACTGCTACTATCCAGGATGCTGATCCAAAAATTGGCCGGCTCGTAAGCTTAGATACCAAGAGAACAAAGAAAATGTCATAATATGAGTAGATTAGAAAGTTGCTTAAAATTGCATGCTCTATCTGAATCATGAAAGAAAAAGTTTTTGTTCAGTATCCCTTTAAGCTTCTTCAAATCGATAATATCATCATAATCACTGTGAAAGTACAAGGGGAAACCCAATCTTATTTTCCCCTGCTGGCTGCAGTCCCAGAAGCTTGACCTTCTCTCTACTTGAAAATAAAAAACATGTTAAAATTGATTCATGATTTGTGTAAATATTTAAAATAATTACTCTTACCTATAGTAGTAGACACTCTTGTGTACAAATTAGTTAAATATACCTATATGTATCTTTCTTTGGTTATATAATATATGCATTTGCTGACAAATATCCAAAACTGTATTTGCATGTCGAGAAAAATAACCAAATAGTATTCCATGATATGTGTAACTTAAACTGTTGAATTGACAGTAGCTGAGAATGAAAAAAAAACATAAGTCCATCATGTTCAAACCTTTCAGAGCTTTCAGACCTTTGGTCCATGGCCAGGAGAAACTTGCCAAGTAGGGCTGCCTAATTCTTTAAGATAGCTCATTAAAATAAATCAAGATGGCAAGGAACAAGACATTTGTACCTCCATAGAAAGTAACTGTCATACATATTTGGCAAAGCACCTTACTATGCTAATTTCCAATATATAGCTATTTATTGCTAGATTACAAGTTGGGCGCTAATGTATCATGCCTGTAAATGGGAAAATTCACCTATTTACAAGCATGCGATAAATAAACAGCCATTACAAGTGGCTGGTTATTGCTACCCCAAGCTCGCGTACATAGTCTAAGGTTAGGGCTAAACAAAAAGTTGCATTAAACACTACATAAATACATTAGTGTTGTATAAGTGTTATACTCATATATGCAGTATCTAATAACAAAATATTCATATAAATATTAAAAAAAAACTTATAAGCGATGAAAGTATATGTGACAAGGTATTTTAATGGAAATGGTTATAAGGGATATATATATATATATATATATATACATACATACTTACATTTTTTTGTATATAAACATATGTATAACATACAAAAACTGTTGTGCATTAGACAATGATAAGACTCAATCACCATGGAGGCTTTGAAAGAGACAAAAGCTTCACCACATTAGTAGTTATATTTGCTGTAATGTCCTTCTTGTGAAAGTTCAATATTGATTCAGTATCAAGTTAGTGCAAGATATCTCATAGAGCAATGGATTGTAAGGTGAATGCTAGTTAGTAGTCTATTAAATGAGCCCCAATAAATGGTTGATAAGTATTAGTACTTATCTTAGTCCTTAGGCTGGGTGCAGGTGAACCGTAATAGTAACATATGGGTCCACAAGTTCAGTAGACTGCTGGTCCGGTATGACTTGTGTAAGGTGCTGAGATGGATAACTTCTGTGTGCGATCCTGGCCTGGTGAGTGAGCCCTCCAGTCTCTGCAGCAGGTAATATCCACAGTAGAAAGTCATGGTCCTTTGTTTTGGTGGGCGTATTACCCTCTTCGTCGGTACCAGAAGCACTACTGAGGTCATTCCGTACAATGCCTACGATAGGCTCCAGATCATGGGGCAAAGGATAGCTCAAAGCAGGCTGCACCAATCAGCTAAGGAAAGGGCTAAAGGCTTCTTGTAGCAGTAGCGGTATTCCCACCCGCTTAATAAATAGCAATGGATTGAAGGCAAAAGACTAGTCGGAATCCAAAAAGCTTAAGTATTGCTCAGTTTATTAACTGTGCCAAACAATTTCAAGGGTAGACAGTCAAAAACACCTGATGTATTACCTCCTCTTCTCAAGGGACCTACACCATCCACTACCTGAAATTTCAATTGACTCTTATTTTGTCCATACAGTGGGAAATGGTGGACGACTGGGACAGACGGATCTAATTTACCCATCGTTGTTTTATGTTGCCTTATCTATTTTTATGCATATAGTTGTTTCACCAACGTATTCTGAGTAACAATGTTGCCTGTTTGGATCGAATTGCACTGTGCACAAACATTACAAGGAAAGGTTCCATTGAGTATCACAGGACTATCCTGAGTAATTGTATCTCTGCTTGAGCCCATATTGAACCCATATTGGTCTTAACCAAGTTATCTCTCAAGTTATGATTTTTTTTATAGGAGAATAGGGAGAAGTTTCTAAAGGTATCAGCGAATGCCCTATCCTCTGATAACAATGTCCAATGTCGCTTAAAGATTTTTTTTAATGGTTTTATATGGTAACCGTATGGTACAACAAACCGAATTCTATCCCCCAGAGTCTGTTTTTTTGGCTTTTTGTGGATGAGTTGCTCCCGAGGGATCTGATCTACTCTTGTCTTATGAGTTTCTAATAGAACAGTTGGATATCCTCTACTCTCAAACCTTTTAAAAAAGTCATTGAATTGTTGATTCAATCGTGACTTATCATTAATGATCCTTTTTGCGCTTAAACATTGGCTGAAAGGAAGGCTCATGAAAGTCTGTGGAGGATGAAAACTTGTAAACTCAAGAAGATTGTTTCTATCAGTCTGTTTTCTATAAACATCTGTTGAGAAGGAACTAGTCACTCTTGTTATTGTAGTATCAAGGACATTTTGAGTATTATAATCATATTCCATAGTAAATTGGAGGTTTTCATCAAATTTATTAAGTCCTTCAAAGAACTCTGAAAAAGAATTGAGATCGCCTGTCCAGATAATAAAGACGTCATCGGTGTATCTCTTCCAACATTTACAATGTTTTTTGAAGTTATCATCTGTATATAAGAATTTTTGTTAAAATTCATGTACAAGTAAAATTGCATATGTGGGGGTCATATTTGCCCCCATTGCAGTTCCTTTCGTTTGCAAGTAAAATTAATCTTCGAAGAGGAAGTAATTCCTTGTCAACACTATTTCCAGAAGGTCCATGATAAACATCCGTTCTCTAGGGGAATAAAGCTTTATAGCTGTCAGCCGTAAAAGATCAGCCCAGGATTCAACCCAACTGCTAGCATGAAAAGTAAAACACACGCTAGCACACTTAGAAATATCCAGGTCGTGACCCACTCAGGAAACAAAATATGCAGGATACAATGTACTCACAAAAGAAGTATAATCTCTGGATACTTCCTTGAGGTCTGAATTGATACACAAGAGATTGCGAATGAATCCTTTACGACAGGATAATTTCTCAAGTAGTAGGAAGGTAAAATGATGAATGTCCTTTTAAGCAGGTTTGCAAACAAACAAATGAAAATTTGTCCCTTTAAGCAGGTTTGTATCCAATAAATGATAAATATCTATTTAAGCAGGATAGCAACAAACAAATGATAAAGTTCCCTTAAAGATAATGTCTCTTTAAGCAAGGTTGTAGCAAACAAATGATAATGTCCCTTTAAGCAGGTTTGCAGCAAGCAAATAATAATGTCCCTTTAAACTGGTTTTCAGCAAACAAATGAAAATGTTCCTTTTAACAGGTTTTCAGCAAGTAAATGAAAATGTCCCTTTAAACAGGTTTTCAGCAAACTAATGAGAATGTCCCTTTAAACAGGTTTTCAGCAAACAAATGAAAATGTCCCTTTAAACAGGTTTTCAGAAAACAAATGATTAAGTCCTTTTAATCTGGTATTAGCAAACAAATGATTATGTCCTTTTAATCAGGTTTTGCAGCAAACTAATGAGAAATGTCCCTTTAAGCAGGTTTGCAAAAGACAAATGATAAGTCAGACAGACAAGTGTAAGAACATTGAAGCAGCAAGTTTGAGAGGGTTAGGCAATAACGTAGTCAGACAGGCAAGGGTAAGAACATCCAAGCAGCAAGTTTGAGAGGGTTAGGCAATACCGTAGTCAGACAGGCAAGGGTCAAAAAATCCAGGAGATAGATTAGAGTACTCACTTAGCACCAGAATGAAGGAAGACAAACGGGCCCAGAGCAAGATCTCCCGCCACCATTTAAAGGCAGAGGAGCGACTCCGTGACGTCAGAGGAAGTCCCGGAACAACCACGTCACGTTGCTAGGCAACATGACGATAAGCACAGAGGAGATCCGGGAGCCGCAGCGACACGGCGATGAGCGGATCGAGTGTGACAATAGCATTAAGTTGGTCACCAATGCATTTAAGACTTAATTTATGGGGTATAGATGTATACAGACTTTTGATGTCTAAAGTCACCAAAATTGAATTGTCACAGATCTGTAAATTCTCAATATTTCTTAAAAAATCGGAATTGTCTTCCAAGTATGAGGGGACATTCTCCAACAGGGGCACAACAATTTATCTAGGAAAAGGGGTTGAAAGATTAAATTTGTGCTAGCCACTATTGGCCTCCGGGGGAGATTGTTAAGGCTTTCATGCACTTTTAGTAAGCAATAACTAACCGGTGTCACCGGATCTTTTTGAATAAAAAATTCTGCTGGTTTTTTAGTTATAATGCAATTTTCCAGAGCTTCATCAATGACAGTTTGTAGGTCTGAAACTTTACTGTAGGGTTAAATGTCAATTTTGAGTAGTTACCCACAACCCCCAGTTGATGGTATATTTCATCCATATATTGAGATTTGTCCATAATTACCAGGGCCCCGCCCTTGTCAGCAGGTTTGATGTCGAGGTCGGTTCTGGATTTTAAAGTGTCAAGAGCCTTCCTTTCAGCCATGCTAAGGTTAGGTTTACCCAACTTCACCCCGTTCTTTTTCATTTTTTCAAAGTCTCTTTTTATCAATGTAATGAAGGAATCAACAGTGTTATTGGTTAGTGTTGCGTGAGCTCTACTTTTAGATTTGAGTGTTTGTGCCTGGGTGTGAAACTCGCTCATAGTGTCAACATAATCCTCATGTCTGCTTGTGGATGAGTGGAAAAAAAGGCTTTGAATCTAATATTCCTAAATAATCTCTGAAGATCAGTTTCAATCTTAAAGAAATTGGGAGTGACTGTAGGAAAAAAAAGATAGGTCCTTCTGTAAAACAGAACTTGTAATTTCATCAAGTGTAACAGAGGATATGTTGATCACTAGGTTATCCACTATCTTTTGCTGTGTCTTGTTTGCTTGCGGTTTCCTGATTCCTCTTCCCCCCTCTGTGTATTCTCTTTTTTCCTTGGGCTTGTGTCTAGTCTTTTTTCTATATAGCTTTTCCAAAGACTGTGGTTCATCTGTATCATCAGTATTTTTTAAAAAAAATCTCTATTGCCCAAACAGAGTGTGGCAATCCTGGAAGCATCCAGTTCAGCATATGCAAACAATTTAGGTGCCTCTTGTGATTGTTGTAAAAATACCATATAAACAATCAACGGTATAAATAGTGCTGAATTCTGTATTGGAGTTATAAATATATACACAAAATTATGGATAATCACTAAATTGTAAGTTCAATTAAAATGTAAATGCTATGATGTAAAGGTAATAATGGCTGGGACTAAGGTGTACTCCAGAATAGACACCTCAAAATAATAATTGAAATAAATATAGGTTTCCCCGCACTAACAAGGAGTCAGTATGCAAATAAAGGTAATATCTAGTCATCTATATGTTGAAATGAAAAAAATGACTATTTAATATACAAAAAAATGTAATGCACAATTCTTCAAGGATGCAAACACACAGTAAATATTAGTAGAAGTCCATGACATAAAGTGAGCCAAACCTTTTATCATGTTAGCGCATGAGTGATAAGTGTTAGTTTTTTTCCAGTTTGCACTCTCCAATGAAGTCTACGGAGAGAAGTTAGCACAGTTACAATATCTGAAGTTATTGCATGTTGGCTTTCCCTCGCACGCAAACATTTTACTTTCCACTTGTAATACACGCCCTAACTAATCCGCGTACATGGAAAGATTACTTCTGGCGTTGTTTTCGATCAAGCAAAATTGCTAAATAGCACACCACTTGTAATCTGTCCCTTAATTGGCTAAGTAAATATTATAGGACAACATACAAATACATTAAAGAAAAATTGAGTGAATGTCCGAGATTAACAGCAAATATTAGACCTTTAGATGGTAATGAGACTTTATAATCAATTATTAAATCTTGCTCACACAGTGTTATATCGTGTCGCTGGGGCACACACAAGCTAGGTTTTACTATAGTACTGAAAAATTCACACACGAGAATGCAGTATAATAATAACAGCATTTATTATGAACTTATTGCAATACCATAAATCAGTAATCGGCTTATAAAGCAAGGCAGTGGTTAAACTATAAACAAATTACTTATATTTGGGTTTCTAATAAGGCATTTATATCAGCGTACAATGCTGCACAGGTAGATGAGTGCAGCTA
Organism: Bombina bombina; assembly: GCF_027579735.1. NCBI lineage: Eukaryota > Metazoa > Chordata > Amphibia > Anura > Bombinatoridae > Bombina > Bombina bombina. Next base: position 568,821,225 of record NC_069499.1, read on the forward strand.
CAGTCCGCATCATCATTCAGTGGAACACATGCAGCAGATTTTACAGGTGCTAAAATCTGAGACTTCCTTTTAAGATGTTGCCCAAAACTACCCTGCCCCCCTCTTGGCAATTCTAATAATTAAACTGCAGTTTATTAGCAGGTGTGTCTAAAGTTATGCCATTCATATTATTTTTTAGCAAACGTGTTAGTAAAATAAGAGTTTTTCATAACAATGAAAAAGACTCTCACATTAGCGCCTCTCATTAGAATGTGACACCCCTCTTTCTAGATAAGAACACTGCTTGAGAACTCAACAGCAGAGTTAAATACCAATGTAACTTTTCTTAAATGCATTTTCTAAAAGGCATATATATGATATATGTGTACTATATATGTATGTATACTGTGTATATATATATATATATATATATATATATATATATATAAACCTATCATTTTGTTGGGGAAACAACAGGACACCTTAGCGTTTGTACAGTATTGAAACCAGAATCACATTGGTCTTAAGTTCACCAGTGAATTACAATCATTACAAATCAGTTATCTAGATGTGACGTTGATAGGTCTACCTCCCTCAGCTGAGATTGTGAGTAAAACATATAGGGCTGGATTACAAGTGGCGCACTATCTACTGGGCAAGGTTTATGCACGTGACTGCAAACTTGCGGTCGAGGTTTTAGCACTCAACCATTTTACATGTTCAGAGGCGGTTTGTTTATCGCAAACTAAAAATTACGATTTTTATCTTTTCAATGGGCCACGAAAAATGATATTCTGCACTCGTATTGCAAGTTGCTGGGTAATCCGCGCGTTCCTGCGCTATTGAAAATAATTTCAAGATTTTTTAACCAAAGCTTCCAGCTCTGGTTAACTTATTTGGCTTCTATGTTTTCAATGCGTTTTATCTGCATTTGATTAAGAATCATTACTAAGGTGCTCACATTGGTCTAGTGTCCTAGAAATTAAGCATCGCCATCGTCTCCTTAACCATGCCTTTTTGATTACCATTGTGTAGTACTGCTCTTTTCAATGACTAATTGGCTTCGCTATTTAGCTATGCAAATATGGATCCTGAGTTTGCTTGTTCACTGGCTCGTAGACAAGTCTGTCTCAAAACAATCCTCAGTCCACTCACTGATGCTGAGGTTTCGGATATCCACCGCAAGGACGTGAATTTAGGGGAGGCAGGGGAGGCAGAGCATCACCTGTCATGAAAAGAAAAAAGAAAATAATGTTAAAGTAAAATAAAAATAAAGAAAAACTTTCCAAATTTTTTTCAACTTAGCTGCAAAAATATGTATAGAGGCACCGACCAGCTCAGCCTCCATTAATTGCAAAACATCTTAGAAGTTGCTGTATGAAGTGCCCGCCCACTTTATGTCAGGTCAGGAGTCACATTTCATCATTAAGTCAATCAGGAAAAAGCCCCAACACCTAGATAACGAGTTTTGCGCTAAACAGGGTGCGAAACTAACGCCAAAAAAGTTGCGTTATTTCACTCTCCATAGCGTTGCCATTATGAGTTACTGAAAAGCCTCCTTGTGCATGCAATATGGTGGTGTTCTACCTGATGTGCGGAATGAAAAATCTTCGTAATGCAACCCCATTGATGTCTATGGGGGAAAAAAAGTTCAGTTTAAACCCCCTAACATAAACCCCTAGTCTAAAAACCCTAATCTGCCGCCCAGACATTGCCGACACCTAAATAAAGTTATAAACCCCTAATCTGCTGCTCCTGAGATTGCCAACACTAATAAAAGTTTTTAACCCCTATTCCATCACTCCCCAACATCGCAGACACTATAATAAAAATATCAACCCCTATTCCACCCCTCCCCAACATCGCAGACATTATAATAACATTATTAACCCCTATTCCGATGCTCTCCGACATCGACGACACTAATGAAAGCTATTAACCCCTAATCCACCGCTCCCTGACATCGCAGACACTATAATAGTTATTAACCCCTATTCTGCCGCTCCCCTACACTATAATAAAGTTATTAACCCCTAAACCTCCGCCGCTCCTCGACATTGCAGACACTAATAAAAGCTATTACCTCTAATCTGCCGCTCCCCGACATCACTGCCACTATAATAAAGTTATTAACCCCTAAACCTCCGGCCTCCCACATCGCTGCCACTAAATAAACCTATTAACCCCTAAACCTCCGCCGCTCCTCGACATTGCAGACACTAATAAAAGCTATTACCTCTAATCTGCCGCTCCCCGACATCACTGCCACTATAATAAAGTTATTAACCCCTAAACCTCCGGCCTCCCACATCGCTGCCACTAAATAAACCTATTAACCCCTAAACCTCCAGCCTCTCACATTGCTGCAACTAAATAAACCTATAAACCCCTAAACCTCGGGCCTCCCACATCACCTCAACTAAATAAACCTATTAACCCCTAAACCTCCGGCCTCCCACATTGCCACCACTAAAGAAAACTATTAACCCCTAAACCGCAGCCCCCCACATCGCAACACACTAAATTTAACTATTAACCCCTAAACCTAACACCCCTAACTCTAAATTAAAATTACAATATAACTATATTTAAATAAATAAAAACTTACCTGTGAAATAAAAATAAACCTAACATAACTATTCTAATAAAATAAAAAAAATACTACCAATTAATAAATCTAAATGACAAATTTTAAAAAAAAACGAACACTACGAAAAAAATAAAAAATAAAATCTAAAATAACAAAAAATAATAAACACTTAATTATGAAAAATAAACACTAAGCTTACAAAAAACAATAAACGAAATTATCAAAAATAAAAACAATTACACCTAATCTAATAGCCCTATATAAATACCCCCCAAATAAAAAAACTCCCTAGCCTACAATAGACTACCAATAACCCTTAAAAGGGCCTTTGTAGGGCATTGCCCTAAGTTAAACAGCTCTTTTAAAGAAGAACAGCTCTTGTAAGAAAAATACAAAGTCCCCCAACAGTAAAATCCACCACCCAAAAGGATTGAAGAAAAAAGTACCCGGGGAGCTGCTTTTAAAAACATTTTAAAAACATTATTAAGGTCATTAAAAGTAATGACCTTACTTAACTTAGTATCATCTGCAAAAATAGAGATGTCGCTATTTAATCCTTGCTCCACGTCATTTATAAAAATATTAAAAAGAACAGGGCCCAGCAATGATCCCTGGGGTACTCCACTGATTACCTTTGTCCAATCTGAGTATGATCCATTTACTACTACTCGTTGCTCCCTATCTTTTATCCCGTTATTTATCCACAAACTAACATTTTCAGCTATTCCCAGTCCCTTAATTGTGTGCATTAATCTCTCATGTGGCACTGTATCAAACGCCTTTGTAAAATCTAAGTATATCACATCAACTGATTCCCCTTTATCTATATTTTACTTACTTCCTCATAGAATCTAATTAGATTAGTTTGACATGATCTATTTCTCGTAAAACCATGCTGATTAGAACTCATAATCTTGTTTACATGAATATGATCATCAATATAATCCCTTATAATCCCTTCAAATATCTTCCCCATTATTGATGTCAGACTAACTGGTCTATAGCTTCCTGGATCATCTCTACTTCCCTTTTTGAAGAGTGGCACCACATCAGCTTTACTCCAATCCTTGGGTACCATGCCTGAGGATAATGATTCTTGAAAAATTAAGAGTAGAGGTTTGTCTATAACAGTGCTAAGTTCCCTTAACACCCTTGGGTGTATTCCATCTGGGCCTGGAGTTTTATTTACCTTAATATTATCCAATTTGTTCCTGATATCCTCTATACATAACCCAAATAATGGTATGGGCTTGCATGTTCTATTTTGTTCCAACATATCATCCAATGGTTCCTCTCTTGTGTATACTGAAGACAAAAACTGGTTTAGTATCTCAGCCTTCTCCCTGTCACTGTTAATCATGCTACCCTCTCCACATTTTAATGTACCTATATTGTCTTTCTTAGATTTTTTGCTATTTATGTACTTAAAGAACCTTTTAGGGTTAGATTTAGAATCCTTTGCAATTAAATTTTCATTTTCAATGTTGACTGCTTTTTTGCATGCTTTGTTACATTCCTTATAAATATGGAATATTGAGTCTGTACTATTTTCTTTGAATAATTTAAATGCCCTACGTTTTTTTCCTAATTTCTCTTAACACATTTATATTCAGCCACATTGGCTTTTTACATTATAACCTTGCTTACACACTAGCCTCAAAAATCTCTTTTGATGTACCCATCTTAAATACATGTAGCATTATAAGGAACAATTTACCCTTACTAGGTGCAGATGTTCTCCTAGTAAAAACCATTAAAGAAGGGTGCAGATTTTCATATAGAAAAGCAAAGACACTAGGCAACCAAGTTGTTACAACTAAATTGCAACATGGACAAAAAAGGATTCGCTCAAGGCTCACATGTACAGGAGTTTATCCATGCAGTAATCATACTTGTAAGGCATGTGATCACTTAACTCCTGAAAATCATTTCAGAAGTGAGGCCACGGGACAATACTTTGAACATAGAGTGTGTTTAAATTGCAGATCAACCTATTGTATATACCTACTTACCTGCCAGGATTGTAAAGTTCAATATGTAGGGTTAACGACCTGTGAGATAAGAACCAGAATAAGAGAACATGTCATAAAAGATGGTACTTTAACCACACCACTCATAGAACACTTTACAAGAAGACACTCAAAAAGACCAGACTCCCTTAGATGGACAATTGTCCAAAATGTAAAACCCCCAGAAAGAGGAGGAAATGTAGATTGCATTTTGGCAAAACAAGAAATATTTTGGATGTTTAAATAACAAACAAGAACACCAAAAAAGGCCTGAACTCGGAATACGATGTAATACATTTTTGGCAGCGAGAGAACTGAGATGTATTTAAGATGGGTACATCAAAAGAGATTTTTGAGGGTAGTGTGTAAGCAAGGTTATAATGTAATAAAAAAAGAATGACAAAAGAAAAAAAAGAGAAAATTTATAACAGTATTTTGTTTACAAAAACTATAATACCATAATAAACATAAAGGGTAAAAGATCCATCGTCAGTAAAAGAAAGGGAGAGAGTCTTTGTCACCTTAAGCACCAGATCGCGAATATAAATAATATCAAGTGACATATGTAAACAATATTAAGGAACAATCATAAGTTTATAAATGAAAGAGGGCATAACCTAGTTTATAATAAAAATAAAAAAACGATATATTAAATATTTGGAGAAAAAGTATTTGTTACTAATACAATAGAATGAAAACTTTTTAGGGAGATGAATAAAGTCAGTTATATTTGTATATATGTGTGTAAGACAACATAAAGAAATAATCTGTTTAATATGATAGCCTAGCCACTAAGAATGTATATGCTAAGCAAACAAAATAACAATTAAGCAAAGATGGCAGTGTCATTGTTGTACAACCAATAAGATTGTAGCTACTATTTAAAATACCTAGGGGTATGAAACTTGGGTCACACAGCTTTGACTTCGATGATCTGCCGAAACCCGTCAGCTGACCTCTGTGACGGTGTCTAGGCACCTGTGTGTGTGCTGAATGAGGATTGTGGATACAATGTTGCCGCAAACTTTTTAAAGGAATATGAAATAAAGAGGTGTTTTTAGCAGCAGCTCCTCGGGTACATTTTCCTTCAATCCGGTTTATCTTGCCTGACACCTAGTTGTAGCTGAAATCGAGAAGACGATATGTGGATCCATGGAATGAGCTGCAGTGAGAGGAGAGCAAAAGTTATTGGACTACCGAGGAGGGGAGAAGCGGCGTTGAGTTGCAAATCTAATTACATGTTTACTATATGTGACAAGTTAACCGTTCAAGGATAATAACTTTGCTAATAAGCCGTACTAAGTGCCCTCCCTGTGGACCAGAGCCAGCAAATACCATACTTAATCGATTTGTTGTTGCAGCTAATGGATAAAAGATTATAGTTGCTTTATGCAACCAAACAAGGAACATTGAAATTATACCAAATAGTGTGGCGGCCTTACTTCAAGGGTAAAATTTGCCCCAAAATAAAGAACCTAAATCTAAAAAAACTTATGCTACCCATTGCCCCTAAAGGTGCATTTGTATGGGCATTGCCCTTAAAAGGGCATTCAGCGCTTTTACAAAAGCCCTAATCTAAAAAAAAAACACCCACAAAAATGAAACAAAAACCTAACACTAACCCCAGAATATCTACTCACGGTTCCTAAAATCCGGACATCCATCTTCATACAGGCAGTGAGAAGTCTTCATCCAGGTGGCGACACCTTCATCCATCTCGGGGACGTCTTCTATCTTCATCCCGGCGGCGTGGAGCGTAGCCATCCTGGAAGCTGATCCCATCCTGAGCGGAGCGTTCTCTTCATACGGTCACCGCCGTACACTGAAGTTGAATGCATGGCAGCCGTTTTAAAATAGTGTACCTTGCATTCCTATTGGCTGATTTGATTCTTTAAATCCAAATCAGCCAATAGGATGAGAGCTTCTGAAATCCTATTGGCTGTTCAAAATAGCCAATAGGATGAGAGCTACTGAAATCCTATTGGCTGTTCAAATCTTTTAAGGGCAATGCACATACAAATGCCCCTTTAGGGGCAATTGGTAGCTTAGGTTTTTTTTAGAGTTAGGTTTATGATTTTGGGGGGTTGGTTGCGTGGTGAGTTTTACTGTTGGGGGGACTTTGTATTTTTTTTACAGGTAAATAGCTGTTTAACTTAGGGCAATGCCCTAATGGCTATTGGTAGTTTATTGTAGGCTAGGGGGTGTTTTTATTTTGGGGGGCTTTTTTATTTTTATAGGGCTATTAGATTAGGCGCTGGAGTGGATTGGTAGAGCCTCATACACCCCTTTGCGGCATGTCCCAGTGATGACGTCAGACGCTCGCAAGATTCGGGTGGCGCTGTAGAGGAAGGCTCGTCTAGTGTATAATTCCGCACAGGAGCTGCGGTTCACCAGGATGACGGAGCCTTTGACCTGAAAGCTGCTAATACCCTCTGTGCAAATCTAAGTGAAGCCGTTCATCAGCTATTGCGGGGTGAGTCTAGAGGTTCATATCCTCTGTACCTTTTATCATTATTGATTGACTGTTAACAAGCTCCACTAGCGTTTAGGAAATGGACATGTGCTCTCTCAGGGGTTAATGCTCCCATATTCTTATACACGGCTGTTCTTTACATTGGAGTACATCACACTATCTTATACTACAAGTTACAGTGTCAGTGAACCCTGGGGGAAACCATCTGTGCTTTTTGTATTAGATTAGGTGTAATTGTTTTTATTTTTGATAATTTCGTTTACTATTTTTGTAAGCTTAGTGTTTTTTATTTTTCATAATTTAGTGTTTATTATTTTTTGTAATTTTAGATTTTTTAATTTTTTTTGTAGTGTTAGGTTTTTTGAAATTTGTAATTTAGGGGCGCGATCCGATATAGATCGTAGTTTGCGACGCAAGCGAGGGAACCCCCGCCGCCCGTAGTTTCAGCTCGCAACTCGAGCTATCCAATATACGGCGCCGTCAGATGCTAAAATGCAGTAAGTCGGATAAACCAGCGATGTTCAGAAATCTGCGTAAGTACAAATTTCTGGAGTCGCCAGTGACTTACAGCATTTAGAAACTGTCGGCGCCTACAAAACCTGACTAAGTTATGAAATCACCCGTACTGTCTAACACGCCTCCCAAACATAGCCCGACACGTATACCCCTCTATCCGCTATCCCCCTCACTCTCCTAATAATAAATGCATTAACCCCTAAACCGGCGCTCCCGGACCCAGCCGCCACCTAATAAAGTTATTAACCCCTAAACCGCCGCTCCCGGACCCTGCCGCCACCTATTAAAGTTATTAACCCCTAAACCGCTGCTCCCAGACCCCGCCGCCACCTACATTAACTACCCCCTAACGTGAGTTCCTACCCCACCACCACCTACATTAACTACCCCCTAATGTGAGCCCCTATACCGCTGCCAGCTATATTACCTACCCCCTAATGTGAGCTCCTACCCCGCCACCAGCTATATTAAAATTATTAACCCCTAATCTAATCCCCCTACCCCGCCGCCAGCTATATTAAATTAATTAACCCCTAATCTAATCCCTCTACCCCGCCGTCACCTATATTAAATTAATTAACCCCTAATCTAATCCCCCTACACCGCCGCCACCTATATTAAATTAATTAACCCCTAATCTAATCCCCCTACACAGCCGCCACCTATATTAAATTAATTAACCCCTAATCTAATCCCCCTACACCGCCGCCACCTATATTAAATTAATTAACCCCTAAAATACTAAACTATCCCTACCACTAAACCTAAGTCTAACCCTACAAATAGCCCTGAAAAAGGGCTTTTTGCGTGGCATTACCCCAAAGAAAACAGCTCTATTACCAGCCCTTAAAAGGGCTTTTTGCAGGGCATGCCCCAAAGAAATCAGCTCTTTTACAAGCCCTTAAAAGGGCTTTTCGGCGGGGCATTGTCACAAAGAAATCAGCTCTTTTGCCTATAATCTAAATCCCCCTATGCCGCCGCCACCTATAATAAATGTATTACCCCCTAATCTAAATCCCCCTACACCGCCGCCACCTATAATAAATGTATTACCCCGTAATCTAATCCCCCTACACCGCCACCTATATTAAATAGATTACCCCCTAATCTAATCCCCCTACACCGCCTCCACCTATATTAAATAGATTAACCCCTAATCTAATCCCCCTACACCGCCGCCAGCTATATTAACTATATTAACCCTAATTATATTAGGGTTAGTATAGTTAATATAGTTATTATATTATATATATATTAACTATATTAACCTTAATTATATTAGGGTTAATATAGTTAATATCGTTATTATATTATATTTATATATTAAGTATAATAACCCTATCTAACTCTAACACCCCTAACTAAATTCTTATTAAATTAAATCTAATTAATATTAATATTATTAATTAAAATATTCCTATTTAAATCTAAATACCTATAAAATAAACCCTAAGGCCTAGATTTAGAGTTCGGCGGTAGCCGTCAAAACCAGCGTTAGAGGCTCCTAACGCTGGTTTTGGGCGCCCGCTGGTATTTGGAGTCAGTGATTAAAGGGTCTAACGCTCACTTTACAGCCGCGACTTTTCCATACCGCAGATCCCCCTACGCCATTTGCGTAGCCTATCTTTTCAATGGGATCTTCCTAACGCCGGTATTTAGAGTCGTTTCTGCAGTGAGCGTTAGAGCTCTAACGACAAGATTCCAGCCGCCTGAAAATAGCAGGAGTTAAGAGCTTTCTGGCTAACGCCGGTTTATAAAGCTCTTAACTACTGTACCCTAAAGTACACTAACACCCATAAACTACCTATGTACCCCTAAACCGAGGTCCCCCCACATCGCCGCCACTCGATTAAAATTTTTAACCCCTAATCTGCCGACCGCCACCTACGTTATACTTATGTACCCCTAATCTGCTGCCCCTAACACCGCCGACCCCTGTATTATATCTATTAACCCCTAACTTGCCCCCCACAACGTCGCCGCAAGCTACTTAAAATAATTAACCCCTAATCTTCCGACCGCAAATCGCCGCCACCTACGTTATCCCTATGTACCCCTAATCTGCTACCCCTAACATCGCCGAGCCCTATGTTATATTTATTAACCCCTAATCTGCCCCCCACAACGTCGCCGACACCTACCTACACTTATTAACCCCTAATCTGCCGAGCGGACCTGAGCGCTACTATAATAAAGTTATTAACCCCTAATCCGCCTCACTAACCCTATCATAAATAGTATTAACCCCTAATCTGCCCTCCCTAACATCGCCGACACCTACCTTCAATTATTAACCCCTAATCTGCCGACCGGAGCTCACCGCTATTCTAATAAATGTATTAACCCCTAAAGCTAAGTCTAACCCTAACACTAACACCCCCCTAAGTTAAATATAATTTTTATCTAACGAAATAAATTAACTCTTATTAAATAAATAATTCCTATTTAAAGCTAAATACTTACCTGTAAAATACATCCTAATATAGCTACAATATAAATTATAATTATATTATAGCTATTTTAGGATTAATATTTATTTTACAGGCAACTTTGTAATTATTTTAACCAGGTACAATAGCTATTAAATAGTTAAGAACTATTTAATAGTTACCTAGTTAAAATAATTACAAATTTACCTGTAAAATAAATCCTAACCTAAGATATAATTAAACCTAACACTACCCTATCAATAAAATAATTAAATAAACTACCTACAATTACCTACAATTAACCTAACACTACACTATCAATAAATTAATTAAACACAATTGCTACAAATAAATAAAATTAAATAAACTATCTAAAGTACAAAAAATAAAAAAGAACTAAGTTACAGAAAATAATAAAATATTTACAAACATAAGAAAAATATTACAACAATTTTAAACTAATTACACCTACTCTAAGCCCCCTAATAAAATAACAAAGCCCCCCAAAATAAAAAATTCCCTACCCTATTCTAAAATACAAATATTACAAGCTCTTTTACCTTACCAGCCCTGAACAGGGCCCTTTGCGGGGCATGCCCCAAGAATTTCAGCTCTTTTGCCTGTAAAAAAAAACATACAATACCCCCCCCCCAACATTACAACCCACCACCCACATACCCCTAATCTAACCCAAACCCCCCTTAAATAAACCTAACACTACCCCCCTGATGATCTTCCTACCTTGTCTTCACCATGCCAGGTTCACCGATCCGTCCTGGCTCCAAGATCTTCATCCAACCCAAGTGGGGGCTAGACATCCACTGAAGAAGTCCAGAAGAGGGTCCAAAGTCTTCCTCCTATCCGGCAAGAAGAGGACATCCGGACCGGCAAACATCTTCTCCAAGCGGCATCTTCTATCTTCTTCCATCCGATGACGACCGGCTCCATCTTGAAGACCTCCAGCGCGGATCCATCCTCTTCTTCCGACGACTAGACGACGAATGACGGTTCCTTTAAGGGACGTCATCCAAGATGGCGTCCCTCGAATTCCGATTGGCTGATAGGATTCTATCAGCCAATCGGAATTAAGGTAGGAATTTTCTGATTGGCTGATGGAATCAGCCAATCAGAATATAGTTCAATCCGATTGGCTGATCCAATCAGCCAATCAGATTGAGCTCGCATTCTATTGGCTGTTCCGATCAGCCAATAGAATGCGAGCTCAATCTGATTGGCTGATTGGATCAGCCAATCGGATTGAACTATATTCTGATTGGCTGATTCCATCAGCCAATCAGAAAATTCCTACCTTAATTCCGATTGGCTGATAGAATCCTATCAGCCAATCGGAATTCGAGGGACGCCATCTTGGATGACGTCCCTTAAAGGAACCGTCATTCGTCGTCTAGTCGTCGGAAGAAGAGGATGGATCCGCGCTGGAGGTCTTCAAGATGGAGCCGGTCGTCATCGGATGGAAGAAGATAGAAGATGCCGCTTGGAGAAGATGTTTGCCGGTCCGGATGTCCTCTTCTTGCCGGATAGGAGGAAGACTTTGGACCCTCTTCTGGACTTCTTCAGTGGATGTCTAGCCCCCGCTTGGGTTGGATGAAGATCTTGGAGCCAGGACGGATCGGTGAACCTGGCATGGTGAAGACAAGGTAGGAAGATCATCAGGGGGGTAGTGTTAGGTTTATTTAAGGGGGGTTTGGGTTAGATTAGGGGTATGTGGGTGGTGGGTTGTAATGTTGGGGGGGGGGTATTGTATGTTTTTTTTTACAGGCAAAAGAGCTGAAATTCTTGGGGCATGCCCCGCAAAGGGCCCTGTTCAGGGCTGGTAAGGTAAAAGAGCTTGTAATATTTGTATTTTAGAATAGGGTAGGGAATTTTTTATTTTGGGGGGCTTTGTTATTTTATTAGGGGGCTTAGAGTAGGTGTAATTAGTTTAAAATTGTTGTAATATTTTTCTTATGTTTGTAAATATTTTATTATTTTCTGTAACTTAGTTCTTTTTTATTTTTTGTACTTTAGATAGTTTATTTAATTTTATTTATTTGTAGCAATTGTGTTTAATTAATTTATTGATAGTGTAGTGTTAGGTTAATTGTAGGTAATTGTAGGTAGTTTATTTAATTATTTTATTGATAGGGTAGTGTTAGGTTTAATTATATCTTAGGTTAGGATTTATTTTACAGGTAAATTTGTTATTATTTTAACTAGGTAACTATTAAATAGTTCTTAACTATTTAATAGCTATTGTACCTGGTTAAAATAATTACAAAGTTGCCTGTAAAATAAATATTAATCCTAAAATAGCTATAATATAATTATAATTTATATTGTAGCTATATTAGGATTTATTTTACAGGTAAGTATTTAGCTTTAAATAGGAATCATTTATTTAATAAGAGTTAATTTATTTCGTTAGATAAAAATTATATTTAACTTAGGGGGGTGTTAGTGTTAGGGTTAGACTTAGCTTTAGGGGTTAATACATTTATTAGAATAGCGGTGAGCTCCGGTCGGCAGATTAGGGGTTAATAATTGAAGGTAGGTGTCGGCGATGTTAGGGAGGGCAGATTAGGGGTTAATACTATTTATGATAGGGTTAGTGAGGCGGATTAGGGGTTAATAACTTTATTATAGTAGCGCTCAGGTCCGCTCGGCAGATTAGGGGTTAATAAGTGTAGGTAGGTGTCGGCGACGTTGTGGGGGGCAGATTAGGGGTTAATAAATATAACATAGGGGTCGGCGATGTTAGGGCAGCAGATTAGGGGTACATAGGGATAACGTAGGTGGCGGCGGTTTACGGAGCGGCAGATTAGGGGTTAAAAGTGTAATGCAGGGGTCAGCGATAGCGGGGGCGGCAGATTAGGAGTTAATAAGTGTAAGGTTAGGGGTGTTTAGACTCGGGGTACATGTTAGGGTGTTAGGTGCAGACTTAGGAGGTGTTTCCCCATAGGAAACAATGGGGCTGCGTTAGGAGCTGAACGCAGCTTTTTTGCAGGTGTTAGGTTTTTTTTCAGCTCAAACAGCCCCATTGTTTCCTATGGGAGAATCGTGCACGAGCACGTTTTTGATGCCGGCCGCGTCCGTAAGCAACTCTGGTATCGAGAGTTGCATTTGCGGTAAAAATGCTCTACGCTCCTTTTTTGGAGCCTAACGCAGCATTTGTTTGAACTCTCGATACCAGAGTTAAATTTATGGTGCGGCCAGAAAAAAACCCGCGGAGCGTTAACAGCCCTTTTACCGCCGAACTCTAAATCTAGGCCTAAGATAGCTACAATGTAATTAATAATTACATTGTAGCTATTTTAGGGTTTATATTTATTTTACAGGTAACTTGGTATTTATTTTAACTAGGTACAATAGCTATTAAATAGTTAATAACTATTTAATAGCTACCTAGTTAAAATAATTACCAATTTACCTGTAAAATAAATCCTAACCTAAGTTACAAATACACCTACACTATCAATAAATTAAATAAACTACAAATATCTAAACTAAAATACAATTAAATAAACTAAACTAAATTGCAAAAAATAAAAAAAGATTACAAGAATTTTAAGCTAATTACACCTATTCTAAGCCCCCTAATAAAATAACAAAGCCCCCCAAAATAAAAAAATTTCCCTACCCTAATCTAAATTAAAAAAGTTAACAGCTCTATTACCTTACCAGCCCTTAAAAGGGCTTTTTGCGGGTCATGCCCCAAAGAAATCAGCTCTTTTGCCTGTAAAAAAAAACACAATACCACCCACCAACATTACAACTCACCACCCACATACCCCTACTCTAACCCAAACCCCCCCTTAAATAAACCTAACACTACCCCCCTGAAGATCTCCCTATCTTGTCTTCACCCAGACTGGGTTAACTCTTCATCCGATCCGGGCGATGTCTTCAATCAAGCAGCAGAGAAGAAGTCTTCCATCCGGGCTATGTCTTCAATCAAGCGGCATCTTCTTTCTTCGCTCCTCCGACGCGGAACATCCATCCGGCACAACGACTTCCCGACGAATGAGGTTCCTTTAAATGACGTCATCCAAGATGGCGTCTGTCGAATTCCGATTGGCTGATAGGATTCTATCAGTCAATCGGAATTAAGGTAGGAAAAATCTGATTGGCTGATTGAATCAGCCAATCAGATTCAAGTTCAATCCGATTGGCTAATTGGTTCAGCCAATCGGATTGAACTTGAATCTGATTGGCTGATTCAATCAGCCAATCAGATTTTTCCTACCTTAATTCCGATTGGCTGATAGAATCCTATCAGCCAATCGGAATTCGACGGACGCCATCTTGGATGACGTAATTTAAAGGAACCTCATTCATCGGGAAGTCATCATGCCGGATGGATGTTCTGCGTCGGAGGAGCGAAGAAAGAAGATGGAAGATGCCGCTTGATTGAAGACATAGCCCGGATGGAAGACTTCTGCTCTGCCGCTTGATTGAAGACATCGCCCGGATGGAAGACTTCTTCTTTGCCGCTTGATTGAAGACATCGCCCGGATGGAAGACTTCTTCTCTGCCACTTGATTGAAGACATCGCCCGGATCGGATGAAGAGTTTGGCCCGGCTGGGTCAAGACAAGGTAGGGAGATCTTCAGGGGGGTAGTGTTAGGTTTATTTAAGGGGGGTTTGGGTTAGAGTAGGAGTATGTGGGTGGTGGGTTGTAATGTTGGGGGGTGGTATTGTATGTTTTTTTACAGGCAAAAGAGCTGATTTCTTTGGGGCATGCCCCGCAAAAAGCCCTTTTAAGGGCTGGTGAGGTAATAGAGCTGTTAAATTTTTTAATTTAGATTAGGGTAGGGAAATTTTTTATTTTGGGGGGCTTTGTTATTTTATTAGGGGGCTTAGAATAGGTGTAATTAGCTTAAAATTCTTGTAATCTTTTTTTATTTTTTGTAATTTAGTGGGGTTTTTTTTGTAATTTAGTTTAGTTTATTTAATTGTATTTTAGTTTAGATATTTGTAGTTTATTTAATTTATTGATAGTGTAGGTGTATTTGTAACTTAGGTTAGGATTTATTTTACAGGTAAATTGGTAATTATTTTAACTAGGTAGCTATTAAATATTTATTAACTATTTAATAGCTATTGTACCTAGTTAAAATAAATACCAAGTTACCTGTAAAATAAATATAAACCCTAAAATAGCTACAATGTAATTATTAATTACATTGTAGCTATCTTAGGGTTTATTTTATAGGTAAGTATTTAGATTTAAATAGGAATATTTTAATTAATAATATTAATATTAATTAGATTTAATTTAATAAGAATTTAGTTAGGGGTGTTAGAGTTAGATAGGGTTATTATACTTAATAATATAATAATATAATAATAATATAATAACGATATTAACTATATTAACCCTAATATAATTAGGGTTAATATAGTTAATATAGCTGGCGGCGGTGTAGGGGGATTAGATTAGGGGTTAATATATTTAATATAGGTGGCGGCGGTGTAGGGGGATTAGATTAGGGGGTAATCTATTTAATATAGGTGGCGGCAGTGTAGGGGGATTAGATTAGGGGGTAATACATTTATTATAGGTGGCGGCGGTGTAGGAAGATTTAGATTAGGGGGTAATACATTTATTATAGGTGGCGCCCTTTTGGCGGTGACAATGCCCCGCCAAAAGGGCGGTAAAAAAGCTGAATTCTTTGGGGCATGCCCTGCAAAAAGCCCTTTTAATGGCTGGCAATAGAGCTGTTTTCTTTGGGGTAATGCCACGCAAAAAGCCATTTTATGGGCTATTTGTAGGGTTAGACTTAGGTTTAGTGATAGGGATAGTTTAGTATTTTAGGGGTTAATTAATTTAATATAGGTGGCGGCGGTGTAGGGGGATTAGATTAGGGGTTAATTAATTTAATATAGGTGGCAGCAGGGTAGGGGGATTAGATTAGGGTTAATAATTTTAATATAGGTGGCAGCGGGGTAGGAGCTCACATTAGGGGGTAGTTTAATGTAGCTGGCGGCGGTGTAAGGGGCTCACATTAGGGGGTAGTTTAATGTAAGGGGCTCACATTAGGGGGTAGTTTAATGTAGCTGACGGCGGTGTAAGGGGCTCACATTAGGGGGTAGTTTAATGTAGCTGGCGGCGGTGTAAGGGGCTCACATTAGGGGTTAGTTTAATGTAGCTGGCGGTGGGGTAGGAGCTCACATTAGGGGGTATGTAATGTAGCTGGCGGCGGTGTAGGGGGATCACATTAGGGGATTATACTTTTAATGTAGGTGGCGGCGGGGTCCGGGAATGGCGGTTTAGAGGTTAAATATTTTATGAGGGATTGCGGCGGGGGATCACGGTTGACAGGTAGATAGACATTGCGCATGCGTTAGGTGTTAGGTTTTATTTAGCAGTTCACGGTTGACAGGTAGATAGACATTGCGCATGCGTTAGGTGTTAGGTTTTATTTGGCAACTAGTTTAGGGAGTTACGGGGCTCCAATAGACAGCGTAAGGCTTACTACGGCTGCATTTTGTGGCGAGGTGAAAATGGAGTAAGATTTCTCCATTTTTGCCATGTAAGTCCTTACGCTGTATATTGGATACCAAACTGCGTGGGTTTGGTATACCTGTCTATGGCCCAAAAAACTACGGGCGAAGGAAGAAATATACGAGCGTAACTTCTAGGTTACGCCGTATATAGGATACCAAACCCGCGCAGATTTTGGCGTCGCCGGCTTCTGCGGGCCACGCTGTATATCGGATCGAGGCCCGAGTTTTTAATTGGTAGTATTTTTTTATTTTATGACAATAGTTAGGTTAATTTATAGCTTAATGTTAGGTTTATTTTTATTTCACAGGTAAGTTTTTATTTATTTAAATATAGTTATATTGTAATTTTAATTTAAAGTTAGGGGAGTGTTTAGGGTATAATAATTTAATTTAGTGTTTTGCAATGTGGGTGGCTGGCGGTTTTAGGGGTTAATAGGTTTATTTAGTGGCGGCGTTGTGGGAGGCCAGAGGTTTAGGGGTTAATAGGTTTATTTAGTGGCGGTGATGTGGGAGGCCGGAGGTTTAGGGTCTTAATAACTTTATTATAGTGGCAGCGATGTGGGAGACCAGAGGTTTAGGGGTTAATAACTTTATTATAGTGGCGGCCATGTCGGGGAGCGGCGGATTAGGGGTTAATAGCTTTATTATAGTGTTGGTGATGTGGGTGGGTGGCAGATTAGGGGTTATTAGGTTTATTTAATAGTCACAATGTGGGTGGGCAGCATATTAGGGGTTAATAAGTTTTAAAAAGTGTTTGCTATGCGGGAGTGTGGCGGTTTAGGGGTTAATAGGTAGCCTGAATGCACAACCTGTAATACCGACGCTGTTACAGAAGCATTAGTTATTTTGTTGTGAAGAGCTTATTTCCCAGCAGCAATGCCTGAACCAGCAAGCCAGCGCCTAAGAAGGGCTCCAAGAAAACCGTAACAAGTATCATTTCATAAAGAGTTAACTCTTTTTTTTCAGCTTTTAGAAACTATTGTCTAATTACACGTTTGATAACAAATCCCATTGTCTAATCACCTCTGGAGCCAGACTGCTAATTGATAAGATGAACTTGTAAACTTGTTATCTTAAGTACTGTAATCCTATTGTGGCCTGTCAAAGGACAGTGCTCTCTATCTAAATGTGTGATGGGGGATTTTGTGCTTCCCCCCCTCTCCCCCTGGGAGTGCCCTGTGTGCATGTATCCTTAATAAAAAGCAGGCTGGGCATCCCAGTCCTGAGTTCTTGTTTGACCCTCAATCGCAGCGTTGACTCGTTTTTGTGGGCAGAAGGGTATCCTAGCTGTACTGCAGCTAAGGGAGATTATTCTATATTTGCGAGACTCATATAGAATACTATGGAAAGCAGCTTCTCCCCTCTTTAGCAATAGGGATCCAGGCTACTAAGCGGTCCATCTCTCAGCAAGACTAAGGGTAACCGTAACATTTGGCGGCAGCGGCGGGATTTTCCTGGATTTCCTAGGAGAGGTACAGAACGGATGGAGAGCGCTTACGAAAAATTGAAGCGTACAACCCTAAAGGATTTACTTGAAAGCAGAGGGGGGTACGCCAGCAACCGGCCGAGGAGAGAGCTGATCGCAGAATTGACCGAACTGGATCAGAGCTTCACAATGGCGGAAACACCGACCACGATTAGTGATGAAAAAAACAGGATTGTTCGGGAAAGGCTCTCATTATACGGGCCGAACCCCTCCATGGAATTGGTACAGCAGTTGATGGCGGAGGCGGACGAGGATATACGAGAGACTCGAGCCCACGAACTCAACCTAGCGAACGCACACCGCAATGCTGAAGCCCCGCAGGTAATCATCCCTGTCGAAAATGCTGGGAGGCCCAAGATACCCTATGCGGCATTTCGACCCTTCCTAGAGAGCGAGACAGGGATTGATGAATATTTGGCGGACTTCGAAAGGCAATGTGCCCTGCACCAGATTCCCAACAGAGAGTGGCCCACGATATTGTCTGGGAAACTATCCGGGCGAGCCCTGGAAGCCTTTCGTACTCTGGGTGCTGAGGAAGTGACACAGTATGAGCTAGTTAAGGAGACACTGTTGCGACGGTACGCTGTAACTCCGGACACGTATCGCCGACAGTTTCGGGGCACGGAAAAGAAGCCTAACGATACCCATATGGAATGGGCGCACCGAATGCGGAGAGCGGCAAATCACTGGCTGAGCGGAAGTAAAGCGGTGACTGGGGAGGAAATTTTACAATTGTTTCTCTTAGAACATTTTTAGAATGGCATGGAACAGCAAGGGAAGGAATGGCTGCGAGACAGGCGGCCTTCTACCTTAGAAGAAGCAGCCAAATTGGCCAATGAACATTATGACTCCTGTCTTCACGAACCCATGAACTACCGAGCTCCAGCACGGGTCGAACCCAGAGAGGCTTACCGTGCACCCCCTCGTGCTGACAGGGCCCGTCCGACACTCAGGACCACCCAATAACAGCTCTGAGCGTCCCAGACCGACTTGCCACCGATGCAAGCAACCAGGGCATTTCATGGCTAGCTGCCCCCTTAATACGCACCAGACACCCAGGAATTACAATTACCCCTCTGGGTCCTATCGTCCGGCCCGGGCCCTCTGTGTTAACCAAGAGGCCCCTATGGAGGGATATGTGGGGCCGCTTCACGAGGCAGACCCTGTATATGCTGCCTCAGATAACCGCCAGCACCATCGGCAGAGGGTATGGCTCGAGGGGCGATCTACCGAGGGATTGCGAGACACAGGGGCTACTATCACGCTGGTACAGAGTCATTTGGTGCCAGAGCACAAGCGATCCGGACAGACTGTGGCCGTTAGAGTGGCGGGGGGGGATGTGTACAAAATTCCAACAGCTAAAGTGCATCTTGATTGGGGAGCGGGAAAGGGGGCTGTGAACGTGGGCCTAATGGATAATTTACCTGCCGAAGTACTACTGGGCAACGATTTGGGCCCCATGACTTCTGCCTATGCTCCAGTATGCAACAACGAGGCGGACCCAGTGACTACACGGGCCCAAGCCCGGACGGAGCGAGAGCTCTCCCCAGTGCGGGAGACACAGGTAAGACCTACCCCGACCTTGCCTGACAGGTTAGGCCCCATACCCTGGGACACCCCAGATGCTTTTGAGGCAGAGTCTAAGACTGACCCGACCTTACAAAAGTACCGGGAACGAGCAGAGACCGGAGGGGGCGGGGCAGATAACGAAACATTCTTATGGGAAAAAGGGAAACTATACCGCTGGACAGAGAAAAGGGGACAGCGTAGGCGACAGCTGGTAGTGCCCCACAAATACCGTCAAGAAATCCTCAAAATAGGCCACGACATCCCCTTAGCAGGCCACCTAGCCGTTACCCGTACCCTACACCGCATTACTCACACGTTCTTTTGGCCAGGGGTGCACGCTGACGTTAGAACTTACTGTAACACCTGCGATGTGTGTCAACGAGTAGGAAGGCGAGGCGATCACCCTAAAGCCCAGCTAGTAAATATGCCCATTGTAGAGGAACCCTTCAGCCGGGTTGCTATTGACCTAGTGGGACCACTGGCTACCCCTAGTCCCTCCGGTAAGCGATACATTCTTACCGTAGTGGACTACGCTACCAGGTACCCAGAGGCTGTCGCCCTATCCAACATACAAGCGGATACGGTAGCGAATGCACTAGTACAGGTGTTCTCCCGGGTAGGATTTCCAATAGAAATCCTATCCGACCGAGGCACCCAATTTACGGCTGAATTGACCCAACAACTCTGGCAGGTTTGCAAAATTAAGTCCCTCCTGAGCTCCCCATACCACCCCCAGACGAACGGGCTGTGTGAGAGGTTCAATGGGACCCTCAAGCAAATGCTCAAGACGTTCACTCAGGAATACCGAGACTGGGAACGCTTCCTGCCGCACCTCCTATTTGCTTATCGGGAGGTGCCCCAGAAAACGACAGGGTTCTCTCCCTTCGAGTTGCTCTACGGAAGAAAGGTACGGGGACCCCTAAACCTGATCCGGGAGCACTGGGAGGGAGAGATGGAGGCTGACGGTGTCCCCATTGTGCCATACGTGCTGGAACTCAGGGACCGAATGGAGCAATTAGCCAAATCCGTGCGGGCTAATCTCCAGTTGGCCCAGAGAAGACAGAAAGTATGGTACGATCGGGGGGCCCGAAAGAGAATCTTCACCATAGGACAAAAGGTGTTAGTACTTAAGCCGGTGAAGACAGACAAATTGCAGGCGTCCTGGCAGGGTCCCTACCAGATCGTAGAGAAAAGGGGAGACACCACTTATGTGATAGCTAGCTGCCACGACAACAATCTTAGAAAGACATTCCATGTAAACATGCTCAAGGAATATTTTGAGCGACCAGAGAACGTGACGGCCGTATGTTGTTCCCCTCAGGAAGACCCCGACAGTTTACCCATTCCAGACCTATTAGAAAAGAGCCTCCCCACAGGTATAGTGGCACAGGTTCAGATAGGGGACCGACTTAGCCCCACTGAAAGGGAGCAGCTCAACCAACTCCTCCAGTACAAACACCTCACCTTCTCCCCGAAGCCAGGGTACACTACTTTAACCACCCACCAGGTAGATACTCCGGGACAAGCTCCCTTGCGCCAGGCTCCGTACCGAATCCCCGAAGCAGTTAGGACAGGAATGAAGAAGGAGATCGATGAGATGCTCCAGCTCAGGGTAATTGAGCCCTCCGATAGTCCCTGGGCCTCCCCAGTTGTCTTGGTGCCCAAGAAAGATGGGACCACCCGGTTCTGCGTAGACTATCGGAGGCTCAATGAAAATACCGTGACGGACGCTTACCCTATGCCCAGGGTAGACGAGCTACTCGATCGTATAGCCAGGGGAAATTACCTGACCACTATTGACCTCTGCAAAGGTTACTGGCAGATTCCCCTGGCCCCGGAGGCTATCCCCAAGTCGGCATTCGTCACCCCATTCGGCTTATATCAGTTTAGGGTAATGCCGTTTGGGATGAAGAATGCCCCAGCTACATTCCAGCGCTTGGTGGATAGGCTCCTGGATGGCTTCCAGAGTTTTGCTTGCGCCTACCTGGACGACATAGCGATCCACAGTGAGTCCTGGGAGGACCACTTAGCTCATGTGGGAATGGTTCTAGATCAGATCCGGGCTGCTGGCCTGACTCTGAAGCCAGAAAAATGCCACTTTGGGATGGCCGAGGTACAGTACCTGGGTCACCGGGTGGGGTGTGGAAAGCAGCGACCAGAGCCGGCCAAAATAGAAGCTGTCGCCAATTGGCCCACCCCCATCACTAAGACTCAGGTCCTAGCCTTCCTGGGTACGGCAGGGTACTATAGACGGTTCGTACCAGACTACAGCACACTTGCCAAACCCCTGACTGACTTGACCAAGAAGAACTTACCTCGACAGGTCCTGTGGTCTCCCCACTGTGAAACGGCTTTCCAGGCTCTCAAAAATGCTCTAATTAACGCTCCTGTCCTGGCGGCCCCAGCCCTTAACAAACGTTTTATCGTCCATACAGATGCTTCCATGTTCGGGCTGGGATCCGTCCTCAGCCAAGTAGGCGAAGATGGAGGGGAGCATCCAGTTGCCTACATCAGCCGGAAGCTCCTGCCCCGCGAAGTCAGCTATGCAGCGGTCGAAAAGGAGTGTTTGGCTTTGGTGTGGGCATTAAAGAAATTGACTTCCTATTTATATGGTCAGGAGTTCACTCTGGTCACCGACCATAACCCGTTGGTGTGGCTGAACCGGGTCTCTGGAGATAACGGCAGGCTATTACGTTGGAGCTTATCATTGCAACCCTTCAATTTCACCATTACTTACAGACCTGGGAAACAGAATGGCAACGCCGACGGGTTGTCCAGACAAACCGACCTCAGCCCCGTATAACCAGCGGTCTGGACAGCCTTAGTCTGCCCCGAAAAGGGGTCAGACCGTGTCTGCCAGAGTGTTCCACAGAAAGGGAGCACTGTTACAGAAGCATTAGTTATTTTGTTGTGAAGAGCTTATTTCCCAGCAGCAATGCCTGAACCAGCAAGCCAGCGCCTAAGAAGGGCTCCAAGAAAACCGTAACAAGTATCATTTCATAAAGAGTTAACTCTTTTTTTTCAGCTTTTAGAAACTATTGTCTAATTACACGTTTGCTGGCCTCAGCTCTAAGTTTAGTGATAACAAATCCCATTGTCTAATCACCTCTGGAGCCAGACTGCTAATTGATAAGATGAACTTGTAAACTTGTTATCTTAAGTACTGTAATCCTATTGTGGCCTGTCAAAGGACAGTGCTCTCTATCTAAATGTGTGATGGGGGATTTTGTGCTTCCCCCCCCCCTCCCCCTGGGAGTGCCCTGTGTGCATGTATCCTTAATAAAAAGCAGGCTGGGCATCCCAGTCCTGAGTTCTTGTTTGACCCTCAATCGCAGCGTTGACTCGTTTTTGTGGGCAGAAGGGTATCCTAGCTGTACTGCAGCTAAGGGAGATTATTCTATATTTGCGAGACTCATATAGAATACTATGGAAAGCAGCTTCTCCCCTCTTTAGCAATAGGGATCCAGGCTACTAAGCGGTCCATCTCTCAGCGAGACTAAGGGTAACCGTAACAGACGCTATTAAAATCTCAAACAAAAAAATAATTTTTTTGAGTGCAGAATGGACATTGCGTTACAGGCTAAAATGCTTGTGGTATAGCTATACCGACACGACACGACTCGCAATATGCGTTCTCCTGGCTATTACGCTGGAATGGCTATTTTTTCTGCGTTAAAAGCCATACCGTAGTGTAAATGTAAGAGAAGCACTGACAATCTGTGCTGTGGGTGCAAACTAATAGAAGAGGGAAATATAGCTGGCAGAAATATAGTGCTGCAACTGCCTTTCCACTTAAAATTGTGCACAGCAGATTTTTGTTTTGAGTGCAATGTCTGCAGCATCAACAGCATGAGAGGTAATTCATTTTAGTGTATCTCTCTGCTCAGCACACAGCAAACAATGTCCTGTGTGGGCCGGGCTGGGTTCCTCTTATACAGTTCCCCATGTGGAGGGCTGCTGGAGCGTGCATTGCAGGGCAGCACCAGTGCTTGCTCTATTTTGGCTGCTAGCTGCCTGGCTGTGCTTTTTTCCAAACTTCTGCAAACAATGTTATATAATTATTACAGTTTTACAGGAAAACTACAAACATAGGACACTTACATTGACAAACCCTCAAATCTTCATGGAACCAAAGACCTTAAGAGGGTAAGCATACTCTATTTATGTATTTCACATACATGCTGCTGTGTTAGTGACAGGGCAAAAGCAGACATTTGGACAGAGAAATTGAGCCCAATATATTTGTGCACGTGTTTTACTTTTCAATTAAGGTCAGCCTTAGATGGAAATCTAATCACTGAGATGATCTGCAATGGATCATATTACTAAAT
Source organism: Bombina bombina (assembly GCF_027579735.1). Taxonomy (NCBI): domain Eukaryota; kingdom Metazoa; phylum Chordata; class Amphibia; order Anura; family Bombinatoridae; genus Bombina; species Bombina bombina. Next base: position 568,845,114 of record NC_069499.1, read on the forward strand.
GAGAAGAATAAAGCAGATGTGGATATACCAAGGAAAACATCTTTTGGGACAACTAAAAGGTTCTTTGTAAAATTAGTAAAATAACAGAATGTCATTTTAGCCCTGCACAACCCAGTGACTTATACTGTATGTACAGCTAGTACAAGACAAAACACAAATGACAGGCCTCTGGAAAATTAAAATGTAGTGCATGACAAAGTTTTTTCCCCCCAGAATCACAAAAACAAATAAAGAAGTCACTCCCAAGAAAGCATGATTCATTATTTTTACTAAAGTGCTTGAAGTATGAAAAAAATATTGTTTATAAAAGAAAAAACATAATTCTACATAAACAAGTCATGATTTTCTTTTTCTAAGAGGAAGAAATCTACTGCACTTCAACCATAAACATCCCTTGGAGGTTTGCACAATATCCAGTACACGTTGAAGTAACTGAATTTGCCTACTTTGATTTTTAAGGATTCTTTTGAAATGATTCTGCACACATTTCCTTAAGTGGTACATGTTCTCTACAAATATTTCTTGCATATCTGTAGAACTTGATTCAGCTTTTGTACACACATCCGATTCTGTGGGCTCAGCTTGAACATCTTGGATCTCATTCTTTTTTCACAACATCTGCAAATGTTAAACAATTGGTTAATGTCATATATGTATTCATTTTAAAGACTTTCAATAGTCTTTAAAATTACATTTCTCCGCAGACACTTATCAAAAGGTTGCTATTCGTCAATTAATTTGTACAATTTCTCTAAAAAAAGTTAAATCTAAAGGATTTTCTGAAATGATAAATTTATGATGCTTGCAAATAATATTTCTCCTTATTATACATTGCAGTTCTGACTTTCTTTGAAAGTTGTTTTGCAAATAAGTGACATGCATTTAGAGATAAGTTAGGGTACTTTTTCCATTAATGGAGCACCACTCTGCTGCAATAGAGTTTTGTTCCGTTATTGCCAACGTACAGTAGAAGCTGCAATTTCCCCATTTCCACTCTCTTTGTTGCCTCCACCCGGGGGATTCAACAGAGGCAAAGGGCTCCATTTATTAAGCAGTGGATGCTGCTTCGGAGCCCCATCATAAGACCACTGCTCCTTAACTTGTCCGCCACCTTTTAGGTGGCGAATTTAAATCATCATGATCCAATCAGGATGATTGACAGCCCCTTCTAGCGGCCGATTGGCTACCAGTGAGCAGGTGGCGGCATTGCATAAGCATTTAACTAGAAATGCTTGTGTAATGTTAAATGCCGACAGCTACAGCTAATCATATCTGCTCGACTATTAATAAATCTACCCCAAAGTGTCAATCCACAAGTGTAACATATGCCTGCCTGATATCACTGTCCCTTTAAGACTGCCTTCTCTGCTACTGACAATCATACTGTTTGGACAGTATCTGCATTCAAGTTACCTGCCAAATAATTAATCATTCATGAACCTGATTCCCTCAGCCTCTTTTTAAATCATCTCAGGCCTAATGTGCATTGCATTAGCTTTAAAGTTTTGTTCCAGAACAGAGGTCTGTGACTGTTCCAGCATATTCAAACTACAGCCTTTCCTTTTAGCTATGCTTAAAATCATCTAATCGCAAGTATCCATATAAATCCATTTTGTTTCCTGGACACTGCTACTTAACAAATTCTGAACTTATTATAAATGACAAGTATGCATTTGGTTATAATCACTGTCTCCAATTACTACAACAGCATCTTACTCAGAACTTTATAACTATTCTCTGCTACAAGTTGTCATAGCTGAAATATCCTCCTCCAAATATGTTAATATATTCAGAACTCTGCATCTATGTGTTCAGTTAAACAGCTTTCCTGTGATTCTCCAATATATGCTCAAACATTATTTAATGCCTTAAACTTGCAACTTGTCTATCACCTGTGCTGCTCTGCTTATTACTGACATACAGCTCTATATAATATTATGTACTGTGAACCTGCAACAAACCTTTGCATCTATGAGTCAATCTTCTACCAGTTTTCTCTGAAGCCTGAACATCTTACATTGCTATATTTTTCACTCATGAATCCTGCAGCTACTCCTATTAACTATAAGTCATAGGGGCATATTTATTAAAGTCTGGCGGACCTGATCCGACAGTACGGATCAGGTCCGCCAGACTTCGCTGAATACGGCGAGCAATACGCTCGCCGTATTCAGCATTGCACCAGCAACTCACAAGAGCTGCTGGTGCAACGCCGCCCCCTGCAGACTCGCGGCCAATAGGCCGCTAGCAGGGGGTGTCAATCAACCTGATCGTACTCGATCGGGTTGATTTCCGGCGATGTCTGTCCGCCTGCTCAGAGCAGGCGGACAGGTTATGGAGCAGCGGTCTTTGTGACCGCTGCTTCATAACTACTGTTTCGGGCATCAAGCTCCATTCGGAGCTTGATACATATGCCCCATAGTATCAATGTATGTTTCCATTGAAGCCAGAATATATTGTATACATATGTTTCACTCTCCATGAATTCTACAATAACTTCTTGCAACTATGAATCACAGAATATCATCTATCCACGTCCAGGATACTGGGTCGGTGTCTCCAATTCCCTACCACTGCCCTGAGGTTCTGTGTCCTGAGCGCATATATACCGGAACATGACAACAAGTTTCACTTGGGGTGGATGCCAGAGGATCAACGATGCTCTGCACCAATCCTCTGGCATCCATCCCAAGTGAGACTCATGGATTGATGCGTCACCCCCCTTGAATCCCCCAGTGAACGGAGATGGGGGAATTTCAGCTTCTACAGCAATTTGCCAATAATAGACAAAATGTCTATGGGGCCAATTTATTAAATCCGATATTGTGTATCATGTCCGCCGCATTTCGATAAATGCCAACAGCATACGCCGCCCCCTGCAGATTTGCTGCCAATCGGCCGCCAGCAAGGGGTGTCAATCAACCCGATCATACTGGATCAGGTTGATTTTCGGCGATGTCTGTCCGCCTCCTCAGAGCAGGCAGACAGGTTATAGAGCAGCAGTCTTTAGACGGGGCTTCAAGCTCCATACGGAGCTTGATAAATATGCCCCTATGGCACAATTTGCTAGCAGTGGCCATCTGGAAAAGTACCCTAAATTATTTGTTATTAGAAGGATATAGGTTGTATAGATTAGCTAGTAGTTCATAGATATTAGTAAATAGTTAAGAGTTAAAAGTAAGTAGTTCATAGTTAATAAGAAATAGTTAATAGTTATTAGGTTGGATTTGTAAATAGTTAATAAGACATAGTTAATAATTATTAGGTTAGGATTGTAAATAGTTAATAGTGAGTAGTTCATAGATAGTAGGATATAGTTGTTAATAGTTAATATTTTGCATACCTCCATCCTTTGTTATTGCTTTCTGCTCAGATGTTTTCATCTATGTAAATATAACAAAGTGTTAATTATCAAAAATCTGCATTCACAAATAAAAATATAAATCTATACTATAATTGTGTTTGTCCGTCGCCATCGGCAGTTGCGCACGCATCCTCAAAGGATTGTTGGATACGCGCACAGACACCTTAGCGCAAGACAGCTTCAGGAGCTCCAACTCTCAGCTGTAACAGACGGTGACACTGTGTGTGTCACTGTCTGTAATGATCTTCTGCTGGTGCCAGCAGAAGGTGTGGGCAGGTGGGCGTCTCAGCAGGGAAGGGGAGGGAGTGGGAGTGCACTAATAAAAAAAAATAAAAAAAAGGAGAGGGGAAGAGAGCACAAAAGAGAGAGAGCACAAAAGAGAGAGAGAGCAAAAGAGGGGGAAGAGAGAGAGTAAAAGAGAGGGGAAAGGGAGAGCAAAAGAGAGGGGAGGGAGAGAAAAAGAGAGGGGGCGAGGGAAAGCAAAGAGAGGGGAGGGAGAGAAAAAGAGAGGGGAGAGAGATCAAAAGAGGGGGTGAAAGAGCAAAAGAGGGGGGGGGGAGAGAGAGTAAACGAGAGGGGGGAGAGCAAAAGAGAGGGAAGAAAGAGAGCAAAAGAGAGGAAAGAGATAGAGCAAAAAAAAGGGGAGCGAGTGAGCAAAAGAAGGGAAGGAGAGAGCAAAAGAGAGGGGAAAGAAAAAGCAAATGAGAGGGGAGAAAGAGAGCAAATGAGAGGGGAGAGAGAGAGCAAATGAGAGAGGAGAGAGAGAGCCAAAGAGAGGGGAGAGAGAGCAAAATATAGGGGAGAGAGAGAGAACAAAATAGAGGAGAGAGAGCAAAATAGAGGGGAAAGAGAAAGCAAAAGAGAGGGGAGAGAGAGAGAGAGCAAAAGAGAGGGGAGAGAGAGAGAGCAAAAGAGTGGAGAGTTAGAGAGCAAAAGAGAGGGGAGAGAGAGAGAGCAAAAGAGGGGTGAGAGGAGAGCAAAAGAGCCGGGAGAGAGAGCAAAAATTGGGGAGCGAGAGAGCAAAAGAGAGGGGAGAGAGAGAGCAAAAGAGAGGGCAGAGAGCAAATGAGAGGCGAGAGAGAGAGCAAAAGAGAGGGGAGAGAGCAAAAGAGAGGCTAGAGAGAGAGAGCAAAAGAGAGGGCTGAGAGCAAAACAGAGGGGAGATAGCAAAAGAGAGGGGAGAGAACAAAAGAGAGGGGAGAGAGAGAGCAAAAGAGAGGGGAAAGAGGAAAAGAGAGGGGAGAGAGAGAGCAAAAGAGAGGGGAGAAACTTGTGTTTCTGGTGAGCCTGAAGGTTTGCCAGAAACACGGGGCTTCAAGCTCCATACAGAGCTTGATAAATATCCCACTATGGCACGATTTGCTGGCAGTGGCCGTCTGGTAATGGAAAAGTACCCTAAATTATTTGTTATTACAAGGATATAGGTTGTATAGATTAGCTAGTAGTTCATAGATATTAGTAAATAGTTAAGAGTTAAAAGTAAGTAGTTCATAGTTAATAAGAAATAGTTAATAGTTATTAGGTTAGGATTGTAAATAGTTAATAGTGAGTAGTTCATAGGTAGTAGGATATAGTTTTTAATAGTTAATATGTTGCATACCTTCATCCTTTGTTATTTCTTTCTGCTCAGATGTTTTCATCTATGTAAATATAACAAAGTGTTAATTATCAAATATCTGCATTCACAAATAAAAATATAAATCTATATTATAATTGTGTTTGTCCGTCGCCATCGGCAGTTGCGCACGCATCCTCAAAGGATTGTTGGATGCGCGCACAGACACCTTAGCGTAAGACAGCTTAAGGAGCTCCATCTCTCAGCTGTAACATAACAGCTAAGATCTGGATCTCCTGAAGCTTCGGGCATCTGCTGCATATGGAGCCGGAACTCGATTGGTGCGGAGAGGGAGCAAAAGAGAGGGAAGAGAGAGAGCAAAAGCGAGGGGAGAGAGAGAGCAAATGGAGGGGGGAGAGAGCAAATGAGAGGGGGAAGAGAGCAAAAGAGAGGGGGGAGAGGGAGAGCAAAAGAGATGGGTGAGAGGGAGAGCAAAAGAGTGGGGGGAGAGGGAGAGCAAAAGAGATGGGTGGAGAGAGAGCAAAAGAGAGGGGGAGAGAGAGTGCAAAAGAGAGGGGGAGAGAGAGAGCAAAAGAGAGGGGGGAGAGAGAGCAAACAAGAGGGGGAGAGAGAGCAAAAGAGAGGGGGAGAGAGCAAACAAGAGGGGAGAGAGAGTAAAAGAGAGGGAGCAAAAGAGAGGGGGGAGAGGGAGCAAAAGAGAGGGGGGAGAGAGAGCAAAAGAAGGGGGGAGAGGGAGAGCAAAAGAGAGGGGAGAGAGAGCGCATAAGAGAGGGGGGAGAGAGATCAAACGAGAGGGGGGAGAGAGAGAGCAAAAGAGAGGGGAGAGAGCAAAAGAGAGGGAAGAAAGAGAGCAAAAGAGAGGAAAGAGATAGAGCAAAAAAAAAGGGGAGCGAGAGAGCAAAAGAAGGGAAGGAGAGAACAAAAGAGAGGGGAAAGAGAAAGTAAATGAGAGGGGAGAAAGAGAGCAAATGAGAGGGGAGAGAGAGAGCAAATGAGAGATGAGAGAGAGAGCCAAAGAGAGGGGAGAGAGCGAGAAAAAAATCTGCATTCACAAATAAAAATCTAAATCTATATTTTAATTGTGTTTGTCCGTCGCCATCGGCAATTGCGCACGCATCCTCAAAGGATTGTTGGATGTGTGCTCAGACACCTTAGCGCAAGACAGCTTTAGGAGCTCCATCTCTCAGCTGTAACATAACAGCTAAGATCTGGATCTCCTGAAGCTTCAGGCATCTGGAGCCAGAACGCGATCGGTGCGGAGAGGGTGGAGAGGGAGCAAAAGAGAGGGGGGACAGCAGGCAAAAGAGAGAGAAGAGAGAGAGCAAAAGAGAGGGGAGAGAGAGAAAAAGAGATGGGGAGAGGGAGAGCAAAAGAGATGGGGAGAGGGAGAGCAAAAGAGAGGGGGGAGAGGGAGAGTAAAAGAGATGGGCGGAGAGAGAGCAAAAGAGAGGGGGAGAGAGAGCAAACAAGAGGGGGAGAGAGAGCAAAAGAGAGGGGGGGAGAGAGCAAACAAGAGGGGGGAGAGAGTAAAAGAGAGGGGGGAGAGGGAGCAAAAGAGAGGGGGGAGAGGGAGCAAAAGAGAGGGGGGAGAGGGAGCAAAAGAGAGGGGGAGAGAGAGCAAAAGAAAGGGGGAGAGGGAGAGCAAAAGAGAGGGGGAGAGAGAGTGCATAGGAGAGGGGGGAGAGAGAGCAAACGAGAGGGAGTAGAGAGAGCAAACGAAAGGGGGGAGAGAGAGCAAACAAGAGGGGGGAGAGAGCAAAACAGGGGGAGAGAGAGCAAAAGAGAGGGGGTAGAGAGAGCAAATGGGGTGGTGAAAGAATCTACCTTGATGGATTCTTTCACCACCCTACCTTTTTCGGAATCCACTTGGATGCAGCGTAAGCTGCATCCAGGTGGATTCTGAAAATGGCAGGGTGGTTCCTTCACCACAATAGACTGCCCTTCCGAAAATGGTAGGGTGGTTCGGTGGTTCCATTACCACAATAGATTTCCCTCTGGGCAGACCTTCCCACTAGTAATATATATATTTGTGAATACATTTATATTGTTATTTGTTATTGATTGACATTTGACATTGCAAATAGTTAATTAAATATCAAGTTACTTTAGGAATCTAAATCAGTATAAAATCAGTATAATGAAATCTGGCATTTATGGGACAAATGAGTCCTTAAAAATATTAAGAAACAGCAATGATGAACCCGGATCCTCTGTGAAACACACCTGGTATTACTAACTACTTTCCCAACCATTCAGTGTTAACCAATGTAACTTGTACAGAGGATAGTGCGTTTTTAATATCCAATCATGCAAAAGCTTGCAGTGAGTACCACCAGTCTGTAACGCTGTGCTTGAGCTTGCAGTCTGACAAGTAGTGCAATCTGAAAATAACTGGTTGCGAGCATCATCAGTAGTTTCAAAGTTACTTTTATTAAAGATACTTCAAAAGCACAGCAGTACATACATCCAGGTTTAGGGAGCTTGGTGGTTATCGGCTGATGAGTTTTGGCTAAAAGCCATATTTAATAAGCACAAACCAATGCTTTATAAAAGGCTAGAAACATTTCCATTGGTTACACCCCCCCTCAAAAGTATTCAAAGTATGTGGTATCACCAACCTTTACTGCCAATGATTGATCAAAACATACTCAGAGTTCCAAAGGTATTCTAGTTTTTAATTCATGAATAAAAAAAACTCACGTTTGTGAAAATAAGGCATCTTTATCACCTCTTCTGTTAGGAGTCAGAATTTTCTTGATAGCAGTCCACTTAAATGAAGCATTTTTTTATCATGGACTTGTGTAAAATTAGTTGTACTAAGGGTGTACTAGCTCTACTAATCTTAACAGTTGACAAGTGCTCTCGTATTCTTGTACTATATCCCTTGTGGTTAAAACTACGTACTGAAGATTAGACATGTGCAACGCTAAAAAATTTGTTTTGTTTCATTATCATTAGTTAAATAAATAATTTAGTTTTGGCAAATTAGTTTAGTTAGGTTTAAAAAAAAAGTTGTTTCGGCAAATTAGTTTTGTTAAGTTAAATCGTTTATTCGGATCCGTTAATTTTTTCGGATCCATTCTTTATTCATATACATTATTCTATTCTGAAGTTTAGAATAGAATAATGCATATGAATAAACGAAAGGATCCAAAAAAACGATTTAACTAAACATAACTAATATGCCGGCGATTGCCGAAACAAAATTATTTAAAACTGCCGCCGCCACCCACATTGCCGACAATAAATAAAGGTATTAACCCCTAAACCAACATCCCCCCACATAGTCGACACTAACTAACCCCTAAACCGCCTCCCCCCCACATCGACCAATACTACCTAAACCTATTAACGTCTAAACCACAGTTTCCCAACATCGCCGACACTAACTAAATCACTAAATAAAGCTATTAACCCCTAAACCGCAGTTCCCCGACATCGCCAACACTAACTAAACCTATTAACCCCTAAACCGCCGTTCCCAAACATCGCCAACACTAACTAAACCTATAAACCCCTAAACCGCCATTCCCAAACATCGCCGACACTAACTAAACCTATTAATCCCTAAACCGCGGCTTAGGGGTTAATAGGTTAAGTTAGTGTCGGCGATGTTTAGGGGTTAATAGGTTTATTTAGTGTTTTAGTGCATTCGAATCTCCAAATCAGCCAAAATTCGGCCGAAACTAAATGCACATGTCTACTGAAGATTACAAACTGTACATGTGATTAAAGGGACATGAAACCCATAACGTTTCTTTCCTGTGGAATCTGTTGGCGCTCTACAAATAACCGATAATAATAATTAATAAAAGATACAGTATATAATTGTAAACAACTTTCCAATTTACTTCTGTTATCAATTTTGCTTCATTCTTTTGGTACCTTTTGTTAAAGGTGCAGCAATGCACTACTAGAAGCTAGCTGATCACATTGGTAAACCTAGCTCCCAGCTCATGAGTCTACCTACCTAGGTATCCTTTATAGCAAAGCATAGCAAGAGAACAAAGCAAATTAGAAGATAGAAATACATTTGAAAGTTGTTTAAAATTGTATCTGAATCATGAAAGAAAATTGTTGGGTTTTATGTCCCTTTAAGTAACTACATATGAAGAAGTACAATTAATACAAGCATTCTTGGTGAAAGAGCACCTTGTTACACAAGACACACATTTTTTGCCCACTTGTAAAAATTCACAAGCCTTACAGTTGATGTTGCCACATCTGAACATACCCTTGTGATGTAAGCAACTACTTTGCACAGTATCCAGTGATCTGAGTGGGGGGGACATAGACCTAGATTACAAGTTTTGCAGTATGGTGTGCTATGGCTATACCACTGATTGGCCATTGTGCATAGAATGGCAGGTCTCCCGTATTACAAGTCTCTGCGGTACAGCTATAACGCAAGCATTTTAGCCTGTAAGGCAACAATCCATTCCACACTCAAAAAGTGTTTTTTTGAGTGCAGGATTTTCATACCGCTGTATTACAGGCTGTGCAGTCCGGCTAAAATGCTTGTGTTATAGCCTATACCACCCTGATCCATTCCGCGATTTAGACCAGTAATTATGGATTTTGCAAAACAACATTTTTTCACAAAACTCAAAAAATGTTACAAAGTACACTAACACCCATAAACTACCTATTAACCCCTAATACCAAGAAGGATACATTGAGATTTCTCTCGTTTTCAAGTATGTCCTGGGTCCACAAAACATTGCATTGATACAATAGGGTACAATAAAATACAAAAACATTATTAATACATAACATATGCAAAATGTAACATAGAACAGGTAGGAAATATATAATCAACCATGACAGGTGCATTCTGTTTTTAGATATGCAGAGAGGGATCTCTTAAAGGATTTTAGGCTTGGGGAAGGTTTTAAATTGTGCGGGAGGTCGTTCCATAATTGTGGTGCTCTGTAGGAAAAAGAGGATCAAACTGCTTTCTTTTTGTATGGAGGCAGACTAAATAATGTCCTGGTATTGGATCGGAGGTTATGGGAGGTGGGAACAGCCGTGGAGAGCATTCTGCTCAGGTAGGGTGGGAGCTTCCAAGAAAAGCTCTTAAACACAAGGCTGGAAAGATGGAGGGTGAGTCTGGATTCCAGAGACAGCCAGTTTAGTTCTTTTAGCATGTCACAATGGTGGGTCCTGTAGTTACATTGTAGCACAAAGCGGCAGAACGAGTTATACAGTGTATTAAGTTTATTAAGGTGAGTTTGCGGTGCAGGTGCATATACTACATCTCCATAATCCATGATTGGCATCAGCATTTGCTGTACAATCTTTTCCTTTACTGTAGGGCTGAGGCAGGATTTGATTCTGTACAGGGCACCTAGTTTTGGATAGAGTTTAGATGCAAGTTTTTCTATGTGGAGGCCAAAAGATAGATTGGGGTCTAACAACATGCCCAAGTATTTGAAAGCGTGGAGTGCGGTCAGTGTGCAATTTGATTTTGTTTTAATGTGTAGATGGGAATTTTGTAGTTTGTGTAATTTAGGTACCATTCCAAATATCATTGTGACAGTTTTGTCAGTGTTTAGGAAGAGTTTGTTTTTTGAGATCCACTTTTCTACCTCTGTGAACTGGTCTTGGAGCACTGCCACAAGCTGCGGCAGATCGGATTTGTTTGCATAGATTACCATGTCGTCTGCGTACATGTGTACAGTTGAGGATTTGCAGACATTTGGCAGATCATTTATAAATAATGTGAATAGTAGGGGGCCGAGAATGGAACCTTGGGGAACACCACACGTGACTGGGAGAAGGAGGGAGTCACTGTCAGAAATGGAGACATACTGTGATCGATCCAATACATATGATCGAAACCAGGTTAGCGGACCATCACCAATACCTGAGTTTTTTAGTTTGAGCAGTAGTATGTCGTGGTCTACTGTGTCAAAGGCCTTTGCAAAATCAAGAAAAATAGCTCCAGTTAGGTCTCCTTGTTCCATGCCAGTTTGGATGTCGTTGATTTTTCTTGATCTTGATCTCTAGTTAAAGGATCTCAATTATACCTCAGAAATAGATGAATTTAGATACTAAGTAAAAAACAAAGGTACAAATAATTGTTTGTGTAGAGTCTAGTAAAACTCAAGGGTCTATTAATTTTGAAACGGTCATTTAAGATTTTGCATTCTAAGTATTAAAGGGACAGTCAAGTCTCAAAAAAACATGCATGATTTAAATAGGGCATGTAATTTTAAACAACTTTCCAATTAACTTTTATCACCAATTTTTCTTTGTTCTCTTGATATTCTTAGTTGAAATCTAAAACTAGGAGGTTCATATGCTAATTTCTTAGACCTTGAAGACTGCCTCTAATCTGAATGCATTTTGACCACTAGAGGGCACTAGTTCTTGTGTTTCATATACATAACATTGAGCTCATGCACGTGAAGTGACCTAGGAGTGAGCACTGATTGGCTAAAATACAAGTCTGTCAAAAGAACTGCAATAAGGGGGCAGTCTGCTGATGCTTAGATACAAGGTAATCACAGAGGTAAAATGTATATTATTATAACTGTGTTGGTTATGCAAAACAGGGGAATGGGTATTAAAGGTATTATCTATCTTTTTAAACAACAAAAATTCTGGTGTTGACTGTCCCTTTAAAATTGAATAAATTAGGTTTTCAAAGCAGGGGTTTCATACAGAATTAAGTATTTCCTCATAAAGGAAAAGGGGGGGGGGTAAAAAAAACAAACAAAAAAAACACCCCCTAAATTATGAAAATTAAAATTAATCTAACATTAAAAAAAACAAAAAAACACTAAAATTAAGAAAAATAAAAAAACACTGAGTACAAAAAATAATAAACGAAATTGTCCAAAAAAATTAAAATTTAACCTAAGCTAATAGCCCTATAAAAACAAAAAAGCCACCCCAAAATAAAAACACCCTCTAACCTAACAATAAACTACCAATAGCCTTTAAAGGGGCCTTTTGTAGGGCAATGCCTTAAAATAATTACAAAGTCCCACCTTAATAGTAAACCCCCCACCCAACTAACCCCCAAAATTAAAAACCTAAGTCTAAAAAAAACCTAAGCTACCCATTGCCCCTAAAGGGGCATTTGTATGGGCATTCAGCTCTTTTTCGCCCATAAAAATAAAAAAAGCCCTAATCTAAAAAAAAACCCAACTAAGTCTAACCCCCAAATAGGTACTCACTGTTCCTGAAGTCTGGCGGAGAATGTCTTATTCCAGGTGGTGAAGATCTTCTTCCAGGCGGCGACATCTTCATCCAACATGGGGACCTCTTCTATCTTCATCCAGGGCGAAGGCTGATTTGAACAGTCAATAGGATTTAAGCAGATCTCATCCTATTGGCTGATTTGAATTTTTGCGCCAATAGGAATGCAACAGTACCCCAATATAAAAGGGGTACCTTGCATTTAATCCTCAGTGTGTGGCGACGATCGTACGAAGAGGATCCTCCACGCTGGATGGCTCTGCGATCGTCGGTCCTGTTCCGCAGTGACCTCCGCTCTGCACCGCCTGTGCATGTTTATTGCATGTTTTAAGTATTTTTGATCTTTAATATGTTCAACTTGTTCATTCAAATTCTGAATAGAGAACAATTTCTTTTAAGCCTCATAAATTGGCCTTTTGCTAATGCAGCAAACACTATTTTTTGGTGGTATTGCCTGTTATAGATTTTCTATATACTGTAGAAGTGATATTTCCCTCAGCATGTCCCTGTAGTGTGAGATCTAGATAATGAATACATACTCTGTAACATTAAAATGGCCAGAATCTTATTGTTTCGCCAGATGAAAAGCAAATCATCTATATAGCAAATAAAAAAGACTATTTTATCCATGAAGTGGTTTCCATTTCCATATATGTGGAAAGCCGCTTATCAACCCAAATAAAGGTTTATTGGCATAAGAGGGGGCAAATTTTGTTCTTGGTGCACTATTTTTGGTCAAAAATTCTTTGTGATATAGAATTATATGCAGGTGCATATACAGTGTATATATACGTATATATATATATATATATATATATATATATATATATATATATATATTTTATAGAGGTGTGTGTACCTTTAAGGAGGTTGGGTGTTTTAAGGGTGTGTGTAACCAATGGAATTGTTTTTAGTCTTTTATAAAGCATTGGTTTTTACTTATTACATATGGCTAGGAGTGCTACTTTTTAGCTGAAACTCGTCAGCCGATGACCACCACATACCCCAACATGGATGTACTGCTGTGCTTTTTAAGTATCTTTAATAAAAGTTAACTTTTAAAGTACCGGTGCTGCTCGCAGCCTGTTCTTTTCGGATTCCTGAAAAATATTGCCATAATCCAGAGTGTCTGAAATACAAAGTAAACATTTTTTGTAGCCAAACGATTTGTACATAATTTGATAATGGACAAAAGTTTGTTACCTGCTGAATACTCATCCTGTCAATATTTGTGTGATGGGTAGAGGGACACAGAACCCACGTAAAAGGGATGTGATGGGTTCTCAGAACAAATATTAATCTGTTGTGAAATGTCTGAAACAGGATTTTCCCAACCTAAAAAAGTTTAGGAATTTTTTTTTATACTGTTTACATTTTGGTCGCCATTTTTTTCCAATTACTCTAGAGTCATCTCATTTAAATATTGCGGCCTGTGGGCATATTTCAGGATGGCTTCTTATGACTAGTCTGGAGTCAATGATTACTTCAGAATGACTCCAGGAAGATCATCCTTTTTGACTAAGGTATGTTCTTAGCTTTTAGTTTTTTAAATTGGCTTAATTGTTTTTTTTCCTTAAAACCTTCCTTTTGATGTCGGAAATAATTTTCCGACATTGCAGAACAGATTTCTCATTCTGCGTAGTTAAGTTGACAATATCTGTGATGTCACTCTACATGACATCCATTTTAGGTGGGTTCTTCTCCTTCCTTCGCAATCCCATTAGGTAGAGATATTGTGGCTCTAAGGTGGCCACAAGCCCTTCATTTTCTTCCAGGGTAAAGCATTATGTCACCATGGCAATATTTTTCAAGACTAATGGGATTTAAGGGAGTACTCCAATTTATATATTTTTTGTTGTGCAATTAGTAAAATGTGTTATAAATTCTCATTGGCTGTTAATACGGATGATAATTGTATTTGTGTGGAAATAAATGTTGCACTGAATTATGGTTGATGTGTGTTTTGTTAAAAAAAAACTGTGATGGTTGAAAAGTGTGCCACAGTTAGAATTGCAAATTAATTGTATTACATTATGCATATGTCAGATACCTATAGACTGACCATAAGCTTTATTAGTGAAGACAACAAAAGACTCCATACAAATGATTCTTATGGATTTTAAAACCACAGAATAAGAACTACAGACGATTACCAAGCACATTGCAAAACTGAATGGACACAGACATTTTGCCTTGATTTTGGTGGTGGTGGAACTCACAACACTCTATTTGGACTCTCACATCTCTTCATGGATGTCTTCTCACTACATTAAGCTAAATCTCTCCAAAACTGAGCTCCTTATTTCCCCCCTTCTTCCAAAACCTCCACCCCCAATCTATCTATAACTGTCGACAACTCCATCATAACCCCTACCCCGCATGCCCGATGTCTTGGGGTCACATTTGACTCAGATCTTTCTTTCACTCCTCACATTCAGTCCTTGGCTAAATACTGCCGCTTCCACCTTAAAAACATCTCTAAAATTAGACATTTCCTTACACAAGACACAACTAAGATTTTAATCCACTCTCCTTTCCCACCTCAACTATTGCAATTCTGTCCTTTCTGGTCTCCCTAGCTGCCGCCTAGCTCCTTTACAATCCATAATGAATGCCTCTGTCAGGCTCATCTTCCTTACACATCACTCTTCATCTGCTGCACCTCTCTGCCAATCCTTTCACTGGCTTCCTCTTGCCTCCAGGATTAAACACAAAATTCGGACTCTGACATACAAGGCCTTCAACTGCACTGCTCCCCCTATATCTCAGACCTTGTCTCCAGATACTCTCCCTCCCGTCCCCTTCACTCTATTCATGACCTCCTACTCTCCTCCTCTCTTGTTACCTCCTCACATTCCCGTTTACAGGACTTCTCCAGACTAGCTCCCTTCTTGTGGAACTCTCTGCCTCGCTCCACAAGACTCTCCCCTGGTTTTGAAAGCTTCAAGCGCTCCCTAAAGACTCTACTGTTCAGGGATGCATACAACCTACATTAACCTTTCCTAATACCAGCTCCTCTCCTCCTTTGCTATCCCCTTGAACCCCCTTAGCATGTAAGCCTAAGAGCCCAGCTGTTTGTAGATCACCTTCTTAAGAGCGGACTAAAACAGTGGCAGGGCCCTCTACCCATTTGATCCCTATAAATGTTTCCTTGTATACCGCCTATGTTTATAGCGCTGCAGAATCTTTTGGCACTCTACAAATAACCAATAATAATAATAATAACTAAGTGAACACTGTTGTGTAACCTTATTTTCTTGAGTATTAATTAAAATATGCCAGTGCTGCAACTATTAAAATAAATTTTCCAAATGATAGTACATCTGCGTCTTTATTTGTTTAAGATATTGGGATATTTTTAATGACTTAAGGTACATCCTTTATGTGTTTGCAGTTTTTTTTTAGCAGCTGCAGTGTATATTTATTTCTTAATAAAAGAACAATATTTGACTATATCTTTCAATTTGATTACGATATTTTTAGTAATTCATAACACTATGATTATGTTTAAATATTTAAAATAACCCAATTCAATGTAATAGTACTAAATCAAAATATATAGTAGAATGTGTGCATCTAGTACACTGTCCCTTTAAACACATCCATCCCAAGTAGTGGCTTATGTATTTACATAGAGGTGACTTATTTGTGCTATATAGCAAATGTAAGAGTAAAAACTGCATTCAAGATTAGCATGTTTATTACATAAACGTATTGTGTGCAAGCAATATGAATATGTTTTGAACACTGCTCACACGCTCAAAAGAAATCTCTATAAATGTGTTGTAATATTTTTTGCAACCTTTAGTCCTTAACCTCCACTCCTATCTTAAGGATACAACACATATACTCAGATTGTTTAACGACTTTGAATGGAATAGTGAATACAGTTGGCTTACCGTCGACGTTCTATCACTATATTCAACAATACCCCATGTTCTGGGCTTACAAGCCATTTCCTTTTTTCTTGACAACGGGACAAATCTCTCTAGAAGCAACAAATTGTTTCTCATTAGGGTGACAGCATTTTTGTTAAATCATAACTATTTTCTCTTTGAGGGGACTTTCTACCAGCAGAGACATGGGACAGCAATGGGGGCGAAATTTGCCCCTTCCTACGCAAACCTATTTATGGGTTGGTGGGAGCTGTCCCATGTCTATGCGGGTGGAGGTCCCTTTGAGGAGAGAATAGTTTTTTCCAAAAGATATATCGATGATTTAATTTTAATCTGGAAGGGTGACCAAAATGATGCTGAATCCTTTGTGAATCACTTAAATTTAAATGATAAAGGCCTATCATTCACCCATATTTGGGATAAGAATGAGGTGGTTTTCTTAGATCTTACCCTCACTGCTAAAGCCTCCGCAAAAAGTGTAACTACTAAACTCTATAGAAAAACATTTTCTGGTAATCAATTACTTCACCCTGACAGTAACCATCCAAAGCACCTTTTTAAGGGTATTGTGAAAGGCCAAATGCTCAGAGTTAGACGAAACTGTTCAGAACAATCAAATTTTGAACAAGAAGTTAAAACACTGAGCGGGCGTTTTGCGGATAGAAGGTACTCAAAGCAAATGATACTGGAGGTCCAAAGAAATATAGCCAAAGTAGATAGAAAAAGCCTACTCGAAAAACCAGCAAGTAAAAACAAACAAAAACGGAAAAATGGTTTCAATTTTGTTACAAAATATTCAAACCAATTCTATAAGATCTGTGATATTATAAGAAAGTATTTTCCCATTTTGTATGGG
Organism: Bombina bombina; assembly: GCF_027579735.1. NCBI lineage: Eukaryota > Metazoa > Chordata > Amphibia > Anura > Bombinatoridae > Bombina > Bombina bombina. The sequence continues at coordinate 568,862,012 of NC_069499.1, forward strand.
GATGATATACTTAAACAAGTGATAGTGGAGGGCTGTAACTTTACATATGCTAAAAATCTAAGTTTGGCCAACATGATCTCACCTATTATGCTCCCTAAGTCCTCTGGGAATAGCACATGGTTACAGTGTTCAGAAACATACAGGTGTGGTCATCCACACTGTAAAGCATGCGATTTCATTAGCCAAGGCACCCATTTCCAATCCCATGTAAAAGGAAAGGTGTATTCCACAAAAGGTTGTGTAAAATGTTCCAATAACTATGTTATATATTTAATAGAGTGTAATGTGGGCTCAAAACAATATGTAGGCCTCACTACCAGAGATGTTTGTACGAGAATAAGGGAACATCTAGGCTATATCAGAACAGAACACTTTATGTACATAATCAAAAGGTAGATATATTTAGATAGAAGGCAATTGAAGTTGTATATACTCCCCTAAGAGGTGGAAATAGAAATACACTTCTAGGCCATCAGGAAGTGTATTGGATACACAAGCTGCAAACCTTGGTACCCAATGGGTTCAATTCACAATATGACTTAATTAACTATTGGGAATGATTTCTATGATCTATCCCAATCAGTTTATTTTTGTTTAGTTAAATTCCATTCAGTATGTCACCCTTAATAAATGATAATTGTTTGTACACAGAGATATCCAAACCATATTACACTGACATATGAATCACATATATATACAAATTTGACCATGTAAGAACATTCACTGCTCTTGGCTTTATTAAGCAATATGTTAATAGTATTCTAAACAGCAATTAGACATACATGTGCAGTCCCTAGAGAGAGAGTTAAACTTTTATAGAACGCTGTAGTATACCAGCATAAGATTACTTAAGTATTAACTGGAGTGAATTATGATAACTAAATATGTTTTTGCTGTCCAGACATGCAATACCTGTCTAAGCTATAAACTATAATTTCTCTCATTTAAATTTGAGTGCTCAATCTGACATGGATAAGTTCACTAATATATATTACACATAAAAAGGTATTTGTGAAATACTCTATTGTTATTAAGGATGAATATGTCCCCTCTAATTGCCTTAAACTCTATCAACAGTCTTTTAGCAATACTATTGTTCTATTAATTAATTTTTTTTTTATATATATCTATTTAGAAACTGTTCTGTAAACATGTATATATACTAGTTGAGCATTATGTATAACAAAAAAAGTTTTTTGTCTTTTTAATTAATCTTAATGGGAAGATCTATGAATATGGCCAACGGCCGAAACGCGTAAGGTCATGCTTATGCTCACCCTGTGCTGATGTCTTCACCATCTTTTTAGTTGTTTATGGAATAAAGAGATAAAGAAATCTTTTTAATCACCTGGGAGCTTACATCTGAAATATTTTTTCTGGTCTATTACATGTAACATGTATCCATATGTAGCTGTGATATATTTCTTACATAGGCAGGCTTGGAGCATAGCCTGTACAGCTATAGGAGGTGTTTTCAATATCTGTAACTCCATTTTACTTAGTGGATCCTACTAAGTTTTCTGTGACTGATATCATTTGGAACATCAAATTTGGTAACAAGGTTACTTGGTTGTGAACATTCATCAATATTCTGAAGTCACATAGGAGTATTACTTTGAGCGTATTCACACACTACTTGGACTTTAGTGTTTTGTTTGCTAGATGTGTTAATATGCAGCTGTTCTACGTGTTTTTCCAACACATTAATGGTTGTCACCATTTTAACAAATTAGTCTGTTTTAATTGAAAAAAATGTGGTTATATCACCTCAATTAATGATGACACAGTACAGGCAGGCTATGAGTGAGTAAGCATTGTTGCGCAAACACGATATCGTAGAAAATACCCTTGCGATAATATATGGTAACCCATAAATGACGCAATCAAGCAACGTTTCTAGTTACAACTTGTAATCCCACGCCATAACACCATGTGTAAGGTTTGCGATAGCAAAATCTTGCCATCGCAATTTACGGCTTTGAGTAAACGCTATTTTGGGCTCCAGCTATAATCTAGCCCATAGGAAGCAATCATGAAAAGCTCATTGCTTCATGCCTCCAGCAATCAACCTTTTGCTATTGCGAAGGGACAATTTGTACGGGTGAAGAGAAATTGTTCAGTTGAGATAGACTATCAAAAAGAATGTCTGACTCTTAAACAACAATTAGTTGACAGGGGTTACCCCAGACGTATCACTTAGAGAATGAAGTGCCAGGTTGATAGCCTGGCGAAATCTATGTTATTGGGAGGATATTGCACTAAAGAGCTTAATAATCCACAAGTTACTTTTATTGCATTATACAGGACACAATATTCTCAGGTCTGTGACATAATACAAAAGCATTTTTCCATTTTATTGGCAGACGATAAATGATATCTAATTGCTAAAGCAGATTTTTGTATTTCATATAGAAAGAATGTTTTTTTTTTGTTGGCAAATTTATTGTCACCTACCAAGTTACCTTATGTTTCAGTAATGAACTCATGGCTTACAGTTAGAGGTATGTTTAGATGTGAGAGCAATAGATGTAAAGTGTGTGACCACATCCAAGGTGGAATATGTTTTGAGCCATATGCTACAGGGAGAGGATATGACACTGCTCAGTGTATTAATTGTTCTACTGAATACGTAATATATTTGGTTTGCATCAAGTGTAAACTTCAATATGTGCGTCTCACCACTAGGGAGATGAGATCAAGTATTAGGGAACACCTAAGTAATATTAGATGTGACAAAGAAAGTTCAGCCTTAGTAAAGCACTCTATTTACAGGCAAAAGAAGAAGGTTGCCACTTTCAAGTGGCAATCGATTGAGCATGTCAGACCCTCTGCCGTAGAGATATGTTCTGGATCCTTAAGCTTAAGACCTGGCTTTCCTCGGGCTTCAATTCCCAATATGGTGTTATGAACCTTTGGGAGTAAATTTTGCCTGTGATTAGAATTTCATGTGAGTTATTTTTTGGTAGCTGTGTTATCACAGGAGATTAATTATGCTCAGTTTACCTGTGCAAGAAAAACTTCATGATTGATTCTAAAGTCTCAATACCACCTAATGGTCTAATATAATAACATTATTTTAATGTGGTAAGTAAAGTAAGGTTAAAAATAACTGAGCGTTATCTCCAGTGGCTCACAATGTTGCAAGAAACAAGCCAGTGTGGTAATATTAATAAGAATACAGAGTTTGTACATAATTCCCCCAAGTCATCATTTATTAATCATTTTTTACAAGCATAGCTATTGGTTACGATGCACAAACTAGTTCTTTAAAAGGACATTAAACACTTTGAGATGGTAATATAAAATGATAAGTTGTGTATATATAAAAAGCCTGCAATAAACTTTAATTATTTATTTTGTACCCTTTTCCTGTAATTCCATTATGAAATTGAATTTGTGAGCTTTTCAGTCCCTGTTAGAAATGGAAGTACATAACACAGTTATATTCCACTCAGCCATTGGCTGTCCACTCTAGTGACCTATTTTATAACTGTCCCTAATTGGCCACAGCAGAGAAGGTAACCTAAGTTACAACATGGCAGCTCTCATTGTTTTATAGACACGTGTTAATAGTTACGTGCGAGCGATATCGTGTTTGTGCTCATTGGATGTATCATTCGTATTACAAGTTAAAAGTAAACACGATCGCTTGATCCCAATATAAGTTAAAGTGCCTCAATAGCGTGTCCTCAGAGCTCTGGTTAACTGTTTCGCATAACAAAAAAGTGTCACAAAATACATCAAAAATACATTACAAAGTACAGTTACACTCATAATAACACCATCTAATAACACCATCTAATAAAATTTAGTAAATAAAGAAATTGCACAAAAAAGTTATAAGGGCTTTATAGATATGAGGTCTCAGGTGTTAGGAGAAAAAAGCAAGACAAAGGGCTTTAACATAGAGATACATACATACATACATACATACAGTACATACTGTATGTCTAAATAAGTATATGTATATATATATATTGTTTATATGTGTACACATATGTAGTTATGTATTTATATGTGTAAATATATGTATTTACAGACGTATATACACATATAAAACACATAAATGCATATGTTTACCAATCAGGGTCACTCCTGTTGCTTTTAAGGTGCACAGGTGAATTGTCCAACAGCTATGATTACGGCCTGAGGGCTGAAACATGTCAGCAGACTTTTTGATTTGCTGATGCCTTTTGTGTGCTACATGGATGTCTTTTAAACTACGTTACAAATAAAAGACTTTTTGCTTTTAAGCCTGTCGCTATCTGCATCTACTTCTTACCTATATATACATATATATACATATATAATTGCATTGGAGCCCTTTACAGACAAGTAGATGAAATTAATAAAGTGTTATACTGGGTATTTACTGTAAATATTTCACATTCCAATGTTCTTTACATAGCAGAATATGTTCTATGTATTTTTTCTAACTGCGCTAGAAGCTTTTTGCATGCATTAGGTATCACAAGTTGAAAGTAAAGTTATCGCTTTCTCGCTAACCCAATGCACGCAAAAAGCCAAACTTACAATATAGCGTGCATGTTAAAGTATTCCCCCGAAGAAGTCAATGGAGCAAAAAAAAAAAGAGGAAAAAAAAACTAACATCCTACTCCTGGACTAACCGATCGCATATTCTCAAGTGCGCCAACCTGACATGAAAATATGAATATTTCACATTCCAATGTTTATCACATAGAAGAATATGTTCTATTTATTCATAAATATTTCTACATATATCTAAAGGTATTTTGGTACAATATATATCTATAGCTTTATATCTATATGATTATATATAGGTATAGATAGATAGATAGATAGATAGATAGAAACAGATAAGCTTTTTAAATATAGGAATATCTATTTAAAAATGCATAGAACATATTCTGTTATGTGCAGAACATTGGAATGTGAAATATTTACAATAAATGCATAGTTAAAACCTTTATTAAATATGAATATTGCTTTTATATGTTTTAATCTACTTAACTACAAAGGGCTCCAATGCACTTACAGTATCTCACAAAAGTGAGTACACCCCTCACATTTTTGTAAATATTTTATTATATCTTTTCATGTGACAACACTGAAGAAATGATACTTTGCTACACTCTAAAGTAGTGAGTGTACAGCCTGTATAACAGTGTAGATTTGCTGTCCCCTCAAAATAACTCAACACACAGCCATTAATGTCTAAACCGTTGGCAACAAAAGTGAGTACACCCTTAAGTGGAAATGTCCAAATTGGGCCATTTTCCCTCCCCGCTGTCATGTGACTCGTTAGTGTTACAAGGTCTCAGGTGTGAATGGGGAGCAGGTGTGTTAAATTTGGTGTTATCGCTCTCACACTCTCTCATACTGGTTACTGGAAGTTCAACATGGCACCTCAGGGCAAAGAACTCTTTGAGGATCTGAAAAAAAGAATTGTTGCTCTACATAAAGATGGACTAGGCTATAAGAAGATTGCCAAGACCCTGAAACTGAGCTGCAGCACAGTGGGCAAGACCATACAGTGGTTTCACAGGACAGGTTCCACTCAGAACAGGCCTCACCATGGTCGACCAAAGAAGTTGAGTGCACATGCTCAGCGTCATATACAGAGGTTGTTTTTGTAAATATTTTATTATATCTTTTCATGTGACAACACTGAAGAAATGATACTTTGCTACACTCTAAAGTAGTGAGTGTACAGCCTGTATAACAGTGTAGATTTGCTGTCCCCTCAAAATAACTCAACACACAGCCATTAATGTCTAAACCGTTGGCAACAAAAGTGAGTATATACAGAGGTTATTTTTGTAAATATTTTATTATATCTTTTCATGTGACAACACTGAAGAAATGATACTTTGCTACACTCTAAAGTAGTGAGTGTACAGCCTGTATAACAGTGTAGATTTGCTGTCCCCTCAAAATAACTCAACACACAGCCATTAATGTCTAAACCGTTGGCAACAAAAGTGAGTACACTCCTAAGTGGAAATGTCCAAATTGGGCCCAAAGTGTCAATATTTTGTGTGGCCACCATTATTTTCCAGCACTTCCTTAACCCTCTTGGGCATGGAGTTCACCAGAGCTTCACAGGTTGCCACTGGAGTCCTCTTCCACTCCTCCATGACAACATCACAGAGCTGTTGGATCTTAGAGACCTTGTGTCCCCCCACCTTCCGTTTGAGGATGCCCACATATGCTCAATAGGGTTTAGGTCTGGAGACATGCTTGGCCAGTCCATCACCTTTACCCTCAGTTTCTTTAGCAAGGCAGTGGTCATCTTGGAGGTGTGTTTGGGGTCGTTATCATGTTGGAATACTGCCCTGCGCCCCAGTCTCTAAAGGGAGGGGATCATGCTCTGTTTCTGTATGCCACAGTACATGTTGGCATTCATGGCTCCCTCAATGAACTGTAGCTCCCCAGTGTCGGCAGCACTCATGCAGGCCCAGACCATGACACTCCCACCACCATGCTTGACTGTAGGCAATACACACTTGTCTTTGTACTCCTCTCCTGGTTGCCGCCTCATACGCTTGACACCATCTGAACAAAATAAGTTTATCTTGGTCTCATCGGACCACAGGACATGGTTCCAGTAATCCATGTCCTTAGTATGCTTGTCTTCAGCAAACTGTTTGCGGCTTTTCTTGTGCATCATCTTTAGAAGAGGCTTCCTTCTGGGATGACAGCCATGCAGACCAATTTGATGTAGTGTGCGGCGTATGGTTTGAGCACTGACAGGCTGACCCCCCACACCTTCAACCTCTGCAGCAATGCTGGCAGCACTCATACGTCTATTTCCCATAGACAACCTCTGTATATGACGCTGAGCATGTGCACTCAACTTCTTTGGTCGACCATGGTGAGGCCTGTTCTGAGTGGAACCTGTCCTGTGAAACCACTGTATGGTCTTGCCCACTGTGCTGCAGCTCAGTTTCAGGGTCTTGGCAATCTTCTTATAGCCTAGTCCATCTTTATGTAGAGCAACAATTCTTTTTTTCAGATCCTCAAAGAGTTCTTTGCCCTGAGGTGCCATGTTGAACTTCCAGTAACCAGTATGAGAGAGTGTGAGAGCGATAACACCAAATTTAACACACCTGCTCCCCATTCACACCTGAGACCTTGTAACACTAACGAGTCACATGACAGCGGGGAGGGAAAATGTCCCAATTTGGACATTTCCACTTAAGGGTGTACTCACTTTTGTTGCCAACGGTTTAGACATTAATGGCTGTGTGTTTAGTTATTTTGAGGGGACAGCAAATTTACACTGTTATAAAGGCTGTACACTCACTACTTTAGATTGTAGCAAAGTGTCATTTCTTCAGTTTTGTCACATGAAAAGATATAATAAAATATTTGCAAAAATGTGTGTGCTCACTTTTGTGAGATAATGTATATATATATATATATATATATATATATATATATATATATATATATATATATATATATATATATGTCTAAATGTGTGCACATGTGTATTTATGTGTTTAATGTGTATATATGTCTGTAAATACATAAATGCATATATAAATACATTAATATATATGTACACACATATGAACATATAACAGCCATGGCCAAAAATATTGGCACCCCTGCATTTCTGTCAGATAATGCACCACTTCACCCAGAAAATTGTTGCAAATACAAATGTTTAGGCATTCTCATGTTTATTTCTTTTGTTTGTATTGGTATGACACAATAAAGTGGAGAAAAAAAGGCAAATCTGACACATTCCATGCACATCTCTAAAAATGGACTGGACAAAATTATTGGCACCCTCAATTTAATATTTGGTAGCACACCCCTTGGAAAACATAACTGAAATCAATCGCTTCCTGTAACCATCAATGAGTTTCTTACACCTCTCGAATGGAATTTTTGGCCACTCTTCTTTCGCCAACTGCTCCAGGTCTCTCAAATTGTAAGGGTTCCTTTTCCACACTGCTGTTTCGAGATCTCTCCACAGGTGCTCTATGGCAGTGTTTTTCAACCAGTGTGCCGTGGCACCCTAGTTTGCCGTGAGAGATCCTCAGGTGTGCCGCGGCAGACTGACAACAGTGTGACATATTTTTTAAACTTTGCTTGTTTTTTACTCCCAGTGCAGGGGTAGTCTGTAGGTGGCATGGTATAACAGCACAATACATACAGTATGTGTGTGTGTTTGTGCGTGTGTATGTGTATATATATGTATATATATATATATATATATATATATATATATATATACACTGTATTAGGCTACAATGTGTGATTTTTTTAAAATTTTGGGATGGTGGTGTGCCACAGGATTTTTTTAATGTAAAAAAGTGTGCCACGGCAGAAAAAAGGTTAAAAATCACTGCTCTATGGGATTGAGATCTGTGCTCATTGCCGGCCAGTTCAGTACTCTGCAGCGCTTTGTCTTAAACGATTTCTGGGTGCTTTATGACGTGTGCTTTGGGTCATTGTCCTGCTGTAATACCCATGGCACTGGGCCCTTAATTGCACTACAGCATTCTTTGGTAGTCTTCAGATTTCATAATGCCATGCACACATTCAAGACATCCAGTGCCTGAAGCAGAAAAGCAACCCCAAAGCATCAGTGAACCTCCACCATTTTTGACTGTAGGGACTGTATTCTTTTATTTAAAAGCCTCATTTATTTTCTGAAAACAGTAGAATGATGGGCTTTACCAAAAGGCTGTAATTTTGTTTCATCTGTCCTCAGAAGATTCTCCCAAATGCGGTTAAGGTTAATAGCAGAGGAGCAAGGCATAGTCATGGTTAGTGGTAGTTGTGGTTGAAAGGGGTAGTTTAGACAAGGATAAGGTTTATTGTGATGCTGATGAGTCAAGTTTAATTTATTGTGGTGGGTAAATTAACTAAATTATATTTAACCCCTTAATGACAACTGACGTACCAGGTACGTCATGCATTAACTTACAGTTAATGACAATAGACGTACCTGGTACGTCAGTTGTCTAAGAGAGTGCTGGAAGCGATCGCAATCGCTTCCAGCAGCTCTCAGGGTATTGCAGTGATGCCTCCATATGGAGGCATCCTGCAATACCCTTTCAGAAGACTCCGATGCAGAGAGAGCCACTCTGTGGCCCTCTCTGCACCGGTAGCGATGGTGCCGGTTCGTTGGTGGGTGGGAGCATAACAGGGAGGCGGGTGGGCGGCCCATCGCTACCCGGCATCCGGCTCCTGTAAGTGCAATGTGCACGCCGGGTGCCGGGAGCGTGCGGGGGGCGCGCATGCGCGTGCGCGCGCGCGATTAGCTACCCACTGACACCAATGAGGAGGGAAGAGGGGGGAAAAAAGAATAAAATAAATAAATATATAAGGATCTGGGAGGGGGAGGGGGTTGGGGTATTGTGGGGGGCTGCTACACTACAGAAAACATTTAAAAATGGCAAAAAAGATTAAAAAAACACTTGTTTTTGGGGCAAATTGGGTACTGGCAGACAGCTGCCAGTACCCAAGATGGCGGCAATTAGGTAGGGGAGAGGGTTAGAGAGCTGGGGGGGGGGATCATGGAGGTTGGGGCAAAGGCAGGGGTACATCACAGCTAAAACATTTTTTTTTTTTTTTATTAAAAAAAAGAAAAACTCCTTTTATTTAGTACTGGCAGACTTTCTGCCAGTACTTAAGATGGCGGGGACAATTGTGGGGTGGGGGCGGGAAGAGAACTGTTTGGGAGGGATCAGGGGGTGGGATGTGTCAGGTGGGAGGCTGATCTCTACCCTAAAGCTAAAATTAACCCTGCAAGCTCCCTACAACCTACCTAATTAACCCCTTCACTGCTGGGCATAATTTACGTGTGGTGCGCAGCAGCATTTAGTGGCCTTCTAATTACCAAAAAGCAATGCCAAAGCCATATATGTCTGCTATTTCTGAACAAAGGGGATCCCAAAGAAGCTTTTACAACAATTTGTGCCATAATAGCACAAGCTGTTTGTAAATACTTTCAGTGAGAAACCTAAAATTGTGAAAAATGAATTTTTTTTTAATTGTTTGCTCGCATTTGGCAGTGAAATAGTGGCATAAAATATATCAAAATGGGCCTAGATCAATACTTGGGGTTGTCTACTACACTACCCTAAAGCTCAAATTAACCATGCAAGCTCCCTACAACCTACCTAATTAACCCCTTAACTGCTGGGCATAATTTATGTGTGGTGCGCAGCAGCATTTAGCGGCCTTCTACTTACCAAAAAGCAACCCCAAAGCCATATAAGTCTGCTATTTCTGAACAAAGGGGATCCCAAAGAAGCATTTACAACCATTTGTGCCTTAATTGCAGAAGCTGTTTGTAAATAATTTCAGTGGGAAACCTAAAGTTTGTGACAAAATTTGTGAAAAAGTGAACTTTTTTTTTTATTTGATGACATTTGGCGGTGAAATGGTGGCATGAAATATACCAAAATGGGCCTAGATCAATACTTTGGGTTGTCTTCTAAAAAAAAATATATACATGTCAAGGGATATTCAGGTATTCCTGACAGATATCAGGGTTCCAATGTAACTAGCGCTAATTTTGAAAAAAAGTTGTTTGGAAATAGCAAAGTGCTACTTGTATTTATGGCCCTATAACTTGCAAAAAAAGTAAAGAACATGTAAACATTGGGTATTTCTAAACTCAGGACAAAATTTAGAAACTATTTAGCATAGGTGTTTTTTGGTGATTGTAGATGTGTAACAGATTTTGGGGGTCAAAGTTAGAAAAAGTGTGTTTTTTTCAATTTTTTCCTCATATTTTATATTTTTTTAATAGGAAATTATAAGATATGATGAAAATAATGGTATCCTTAGAAAGTCCATTTAATGGCGAGAAAAACGGTATATAATATGTGTGGGTACAGTAAATGAGTAAGAGGGAAATTACAGCTAAACACAAACACTGCAGAAATGTAAAAATAGCCATTGTCATTAAGGGTAAGAAAATTGAAAAATGGTCCGGTCATTAAGGGGTTAAATGCATGCTGCTGGAATTTAGGAACTGTTTATACAATACTACTGCTACATTTCTGAGGCTTGTTTCTGATTTTACACCAACCTTAAATTCTAATGACAAGATTGTTGCTGTTGTAACCATATGGCTACAATGATGCATCTGGTTGAAATATAACAAATGAGCTGTTGCAACTTTAAATATTACATTGTTGAAGTCATTTTAAGGACATGTTGTAAGAGTAGGCTAAATACAAATGTTCTTCACCAACCAAGTAAGATTTGTTTTAGGATTATTATTCTTTTTTAATTTAGGAACTTTTATGCATAAGTATTTAAAAGTCATTAGGATGTAGGAGGTGATTTTATAGTTAAAGGGAAATCTACTTGAAAATGTTTATTGATTAAAAAGATAGATAATCCCTTTATTACCCATTCTCCAGTTTTGCATAAACAACATGGTTAAATTAATATACTTTTTACCTCAGTGAATACCTTGTATCTAAGCCTCTGCAGACTCCCCCCTTATATCAGTCCTTTTGACAGACTTGCATTTTAGCCAATCAGTGCTAACTCTTAAAGGGTCATAATACCCAAATGTTTAAACACTTGAAACTGATGCAGCATGGCTGTAAAAGCTGACTAGAAAATATCACCTGAACATCTCTATATAAAAAAGAAAGTTATTTTACCTCAAAAGTTTCTCAGTAGCCACATCCCATTGTAAAGGACTTCTAAGCAGCATATCAGTATGTCTGTCCCGGGACAGCTGAAGGATTGAGCTTACGTGCACTCTCATCTTAATTCCCTATTCAGTGTAAGGAAGTTTACAATGAAATCTCATGAGAGTTAAGTGAAATCTCATGAGATCACAGTAAAAAAGTTCATGACCTCAGCATTGCTGATGCTGATTGGCTGCAGTTCATTTCTTCATTTTTAATTTTTTTTTACCGGCAGCTGGGCTGCAGCTGAGTATAACTTTTTACACAGAACTTACTCTGCTGAGCTGAGGAGATTGTGAGGTAAAATATCTTCCTTTTTACATAGAGATGCTCAGGTGATATTTTCCTGTCAGCTTTTTACATTAATACTGCATCAGTTGCAAGTGATATAGCATATGAGTAGTATGTCCCTTTAAATAACTCCACAGGAGTGAGCACAATGTTATCTATATGACACATATGAACTAGCGCTGTCTAGCTGTGCAAAACTGTCAAATGCACGGAGATAAGAGGTGGCCTTCAAAGGCTTAGAAATTATCATATGAGTCTACCTAGGTTTAGCTGTCAACAAAGAATACCAAAGCCAATCAGTGCCAACTTCCCGGGAGTGAGCGTAATGTTATCAATATGGCACACATGAACTAGCATAGAGGTTATAAAGTATATTAATAGCAAAATTGGTTGTGCAAAGCTGGTGATCGAGTTGTAAAGGCATTGAGGCCTATTTATCATACGTCTGTCGGACCTGATCCGACAGTGCGGATAAGGTCCGACAGACATCGCTGAATGAAGAGAGCAATACGCTCTCCATATTCAGCATTGCACGACGCCCCCTGCAGATTTGCTGCCAATTGGCCGCCAGCAGGGGGGTGTCAATCAACCCGATCGTACTCGATCGGGTTGAATTCCGGTGATTCCTATCCGCCTCATCAGAGCAGGCCGACAGGGTTATGGAGCAGCGGTCCGCTGCTTCATAACTGGTGTTTCTGGCGAGTCTGAAGACTCGCCAGAAACACAGCCCTTCAAGCTCCATTCGGAGCTTGATAGATAAGCCTCTTTATCTATCTTTTAAAAAAAATCAAGTAGACTGTCCCTTTGAGGTGGAACTTTTGTATCAGTTGGTTAATGTGCATGTTTTTGTTAGGTGATTGTGGTTTACTGTGGGATGGATTATGTATGGTGGTCAGAAGTTTTAGTCTTGGGGGTAATGTGAGGAAGGGATCATATAGGGGGCTGGAATTGATTGTAGTTAAGCCAGATAGCTGTTGGGCAATTACATGACACTTGTGGTTTTGCTTCAGGTGGGGGGGGGGGGGGTGCTAGGCTGGTAGATCAAATAACAGTTATTGTTAATAGCAATTAAATGATTCACGTAGTTAGCATACCTTTGTAGTTCTGGAATATTATAGGTTGGATCATAAAAGGAGTAAAACTAAGACAAGTGCTTTTTAATAAAGGATACCAAGAAAACAAAGCAAATTAGACATGAGCCCGTTGATTGTAGACTGAGGAAGTCCCTTACAAGGAAGGGGATGAAATGTGTGTAGGCAATCTTTGGTGTATGTTGAGACACTGCCCAAAAAAAGGTATGTATGATCTGGTTAAACTCTGGTGGGACGCCATTAAGGTGTAGGTTTGTGTCTAACTTGAACTCAATATACAATACATGGATACTGAATAAAGACCTTGTGAGTACAAGATACAATGTTGCAAATCATGAACATGAGATACAGCACACCCTCTTGATATACCCTTGATCTACTATCAAGCATTTGGTTTAAAGGCGTTTGCCTGTTTGGCAAAAGACTGTGCTTGCTATTTCGGCTAACGTGTGCCACTGAATAAAGTGTTAACTGTTTGCTCTAATAACCCTGTTTCATTTATATTACAGCCAAGTGTACGTTCTGTTGGAATTGGTATGATATCCAGAACGGAATAACTGAGATTGGCCAAACGACTCAGTTGTTCTATATTTCTATGTACCTACATCATTTGGGCCATTACAGGTGGAATCTCACCACAAGTTATATATATCGCTGACCTGATGATTTTCAGTAGTAACAATTCATGTATCTTTGTTAGACAAACTGCAATATTGAAATGCTAATTTGATATTTACTCTGCACATCTTTAGGGATTACTGCATAGATCCACAAATTAATACTATGTCAACGGCTCTCTTCTAAAAGTTTGGGGTTGCCCTCTAGTAGGGGTGTTGCAGGTTTACGCTAGAGATAATATGAGAGATTATTTTCAGTATTTTACTGATCCTCTTTATGCATTTGGGCCCTTTATCTTTTAAAGGAGACGTCTCCACATACTTTATATGGTTAGAATCTATTTATCTAGTTTGATGGTGCTCTACAGAGAAGCACATGTGGATATACATATAATACAATAAAAATATTGTGTGTATTTATTAGTTCTCTTCTGTGTGCTGAATTCCCGGTCTTTAAATAAAGGATTATTTTTCCTTATATCTGTCTTCAGTAATGTTTTGAAAATTATACAATAGAACTTCAGTGGAGAGTTTTTTTAAAATTGCACACTGAATCTTGAAAATCAAATTTAAGTTAATTTTGACTTTGCTCTCTCTTGTGCAGGAATCCTTATAATATTTATTTGTTTTAAAGGGACAGTCTACATTTGCTTAAAAAGATAGATAATACCTTTATTACCCATTCCCCAGTTTTGCATAACCAACACTATTATATTAATATAAGTTGTACCTTTGTGATTACCTTTATCTAAGCCTCTACAGACTGCCCTCTCATTTCAGTTCTTTTGGCAGATTTGCATTTAGCCAGTCAGTGCTGATTCATAAATAACTCCACATGAGTGAGCACAATGTTATATGTATGGCCCACATGAACTAGCAGTGTCTAACTGTGAACAACTGTCAAAATGCATGGAGATAAGAGGCAGCCTTCAAGGGCTTCAAAATTAGTATATGAGCCTACCTAGGTTTAGCTTTCAACAAAGGATACCAAAAGAACAAATTAAACTTGATGATAAAAGTAAATTGAAACGTTTTAAAATTGCATGCCCTATCTCAATCATGAACGTTTTAGTTTTACTAGACTAGCAAACAGGCTTTGATCTTGTTTGTTTCATTATGCTAAATAATACCCTAACCGGGACCTTTCAATATTTTCAATATTTTAAAATGACAACCTGGGATCAGGAGAGTTTATGGAGGAGGAAACGTTTTGTCTGTTCAGATGTGATCTAGGGTGGAGCTGAGGTGGGGGGGGGCAATAAGAGTGTCAGTGTTCAATACTTTTTTATCCCATGAACATATAATCTAATTTTACTTAAACACATTTGGATCCAATTACATATATATATATATATATATATATATATATATATATATATATATATATATATATATATATATATATATATATATATATATATATATAAAATTATGTATAGGTAGGTATAGATATATACCAATATATATATATATATACCAATATATATATATATATATATATATATATATATATATATATATACAGTCATGGCCAAAAATATTGGCACTCCTGCATTTCTGTCAGATAATGCACCACTTCGCCCAGAAAATTCATGCAATTACAAATGTTTAGGCATTCTCATGTTTATTTCTTTTGTTTGTATAGGTATGACACAAAAAAGTGGAGAGAACAAAGACAAATCTAACACATTCCATGCAAAACTCTAAAAATGGACTGGACACAATTATTGGCACCTTCAATTTAATATTTGGTAGCACACCCCTTGGAAAAAATAACTGAAAATAACTGAAATCAATCGCTTCCTGTAATGATCAATGAGTTTCTAACACCTCTCTACTGGAATTCTGGACCACTCGTCTTTCACCAACTGCTCCAGGTCTCTCAGATCGGAAGGGATCCTTTTCCCAACTGCTGTTTTGAGATCTCTCCACAGGTGCCCTTTTGGATTGAGATTTGGACTCATTGCTGGCCAGTTCAGTACTCTCCAGCACTTTGTCTTAAACCATTTCTGGGTGCTTTTGGACATGTGCTTTGGGTCAGTGTTCTGCTGTAAGACGTCTGACGGAGACCCAACTTTCTTACACTGGGCCCTACATTGCACTACAGAATTCTTTGTTAGTCTTCAGATTTCATAATGCAATGCACACAGTCAAGACATCCAGTGCCTGAAGCAGCAAAGCAACCTAAAAACATCAGTGAACCTCCACATGTTTGGCTGTAGGGACTGTATTCTTTTCTTTAAAAGCCTCATTATTTTTTCTGAAAACAGTAGAATGATGGGCTTTACCAAAAAGCTGTAATTTTGTTTCGTCTGTCCACAGCACATTCTCCTAAAAGGATTTTGGCTTCCTCAGGTAAGTTTTGGCAAACTCCAATCTGGCTTTTTTATGTTTCTGTGTCAGCAGTGGGGTCCTCCTAGGTCTCCTACCATAGCATCCCTTTTCATTTAGATGGAGACGTATAGTACATTTGTACCCTGTACCTGAAGGTCAGTTTAAATTTGTCTGGAAGTTGATTGAGGTTCTTTATCCACCATTCGAACAATCCTTCATTGCAATCTTTGATCAATGTTTCTCTTTTGTCCATGTCCAGGGAGATTAGCTACAGTGCCATGGGCTGTAAACTTCTTGACAATGTTGCACACAGTGGACAAAGGGACATTAAGATCTCTGGAAATGGACTTGTAACCTTGAGATTGTCCATGCTTTTACACAATTTTTGTTCTCAAATCCTCAGACAATTATTTTGCTGCTTTTTCTTGTCTCCATGCTCAGTTTGGCACACAGAGGCACACAACAGAAAGGTTGTCAATTTTTCACCATTTTAATTGATAGAGGTGAGTTTAATTACAAATTACAGGAGCATCACAAACTTGGAATGCAATTATTTCTTACAATTTTGAGAAGGTGCCAATAATTTTGTCCAGTCCATTTTTGGTGTTTTTTCTCTCCACTTTTTTGTGTCATACCAATACAAACAATAAACATGAGATTGCCTAAACATTTGTAATTGCAACAATTTTCTGGGTGAAGTGGTGCATTATCTGAAAGAAATACAGGGGTGCCAATATTTTTGTCCATGACAGTGTGTATAAGAATATCTATTTAAAAATACTTAGAAAATATTCCCCTATGTGTCGAAAATTGGAATGTGAAATATTTACAGTAAATACACAGTTAAACACTTTGTTAAATATGAATATTGCATAAATATTTTTTTTTATGTCTTCAGCTATTTGACTGCAAAGGGCTCTATATATGTATACATATGCATTTATGTATTTATATGTGTATATATGTATGTAAATAGATATATACACATATAAATACATATGTATGCACATATAAACATTAATATGTATACATACATATTCATATTTTGACATGTAAATGTATGTATCTCTTCTAATACCACATCTCTTTGAGCCCTTTTAACTTTTTTATTCAATATTTAAAAAAAAAAAAAATTTTATACAGTGTTATTATGAGTGAAACTGTACTGTTAAATGTTTTGTGCAACTTTTTGGTCTTGGGTTATGGTAAACCAGAGCTCTGAAGTTGCGCTAACTTGAAGCGTGTTAAATTTAATTGCACTCAAGCAAAAGTGTTTACTTTCAACTTAATACGTGCGCTACATCCGATGCACGCCAAGAGCCACAATATACCCCTTATCTCTTGCGCACAACAGTTAGCTTGGTCATTGACACTCGTAATCTAGCCCTATGTTTTTTCTTTTGTATGACATATTGTTTTATATTTCTTGTGAATAACTTGAATTAAAACACACATGCAATTTTATAAGATTTAAATCCACTTGCAACATCATTTTATGCAGCACAATGTACTATAATATTATTGCAGTTGTTGCTTTTATAAGGGAACATAAAACAATAGTGCATATTTTCTGTTTCAGTGCTAAAAGATGCAAACTTGTCTCTGTGTGTTCCAGGCTTTGAGCATTCTAATTTTGTTTGAAACTGTGAGCTATTTATACCTTACTATCTTTCAAAATTTGAGCTTGCTTGCTGCTTAATGGCCCAGACCTTGGGATTCATGTTCCAAGCTGAGAGTTCTATTACATTTTTCTGATCTAAGATGTGAGTCTGCTTACATGTCTGTGTTCCAAGCTAGGTGCTTGATTGCCTTTCAGTAATCCAGATTCCAGGCTCTGAGATTACTTAATCTTAATTACTATGCTCCAGACTTTGAATTCCCTCATGTGCTCCAGCTTGTGAGCTTATCTGCATTCTATGATCCAAGCAGCAAGCTTCCCCAGGCTGTATGCTTCAAGCTGTGAGCATATTTATGGCACTCTACTCTAGTTCTAGATGTTTGTCCATTTAGAGCCTGCAGGTAGGAAGATATGTGGAACAACTGCTGAGGCTCATTATAGCTCATCTTACTTAGCACTTATGCCACATCCGCCCAAGGAGATCTAATTCAGTCTCATAAAGAATGTGATTGGCACTTGGGGAAGATCAAGTACCCTATGCCCCTTACTCTACCCCACCTCTGGCTGGAAGGCTGCCCAGGATCAGTCAGAGCAGAACAAGACATGATGAAGTAATAATTTATTGGTGCACAAAACAGGGGGAAGGAGAAATTATAATTATAATGTATAGGACATTGCACAGTTTGAGCAGGGAAACGCTTTTTTCCTTAACTTTCTGTAGTGGGGAATTTCTTGATGATGATAATAACAATAATAACAATAATAATAATAGTATGTTAGTGACTCGTATAGAACAATGGCATTCAACATATGCCTGTGCCATAGATGCTCACATTACAATAAATTGTTAATTTATTGTTCTGTCTAGTGTACTGACAGTATTGGGTACAGTCCAAGTGGGGGGGAGGGGAGCGCTCAAAGTATGAGCTGTGAGTTGGACTATCTGTAGTGGGTAAATATACATAAGAATTGATACCCACTATTATTAAGTGTATTTTTAGACACCTTACATGTCTTTATAAAAGTTCATTTTTAATCCAGTAAAAATAATTTTACAGTAAAACCTATGCATTATTGTATTTTTTATGGTTCGTTTGGTCTAATGAATTATAGTCTCTTAGAATAACATATTAACGGTAATCCAATTAACTTCTACTTTTTATAAGAATCACATTCATTTTTACATACT
Source organism: Bombina bombina (assembly GCF_027579735.1). NCBI lineage: Eukaryota > Metazoa > Chordata > Amphibia > Anura > Bombinatoridae > Bombina > Bombina bombina. Next base: position 568,880,809 of record NC_069499.1, read on the forward strand.
ATCTTTCTTCAAAGGACATATAACTTACAATATTGTGTATACACTGCATAAGATTGCATTACATTGATATAACATTATACACGGATAATTTCACTAGACCATTACACAGTAGATTGGGTCACAATAGTGATAAATTGTTACACTCACATCAACATAAAGTTGAGGGGACGGTCCCATATATTATTCAAATACACACCAATCAAAGATTGGCCTATATATTTACCCACTACAGATAGTCCAACTCACAGCTCATACTTTGAGAGCTCCCCTCCCCCCCACTTGGTCTGTTTCTCATATTATCTGATTTTGGGAGAGATCAGATTCAGGGGTAGCACTGTTGAGTCTGACATAGTATCACCACACACCTTTTGCAGTATTGGGTACAGTGTAGGGTACTGGAAATATGCCAGATAAATGATTGGTCGGTGTTGGTTTAAGGGTTTTTCCACTTCACTGTGTACTTCTTAACTTTAGTTTCAGGTGAGCCTGTAACGATGGTCATGCAAAGCAGCAAACTGATGCTTGATAAAGGGAGCACATTGTATTGTGATCTCCCTTATTTGGCTTGCTGTACTGTCTAACAGACATAAGCTCCATAATATAACGTTATAGTTAATTAAGACCAATCTGATTATCTATTTCCTTTTTTCTATTTATTAATATTAGGTAGCTTCACTTTTGCTCCTGGCCTATTTGTCTTGCTAATAACTCCTGCTAGTTGTCCTGCTAGTTACTATTGCCTGGGTATCCTGCTATTATTATTGCCTTTGTTCCTTTTGACCATTGTCCTTGTGTTCCTGTTTTGTGTTCCTGTTTGTAACTTCTGCCTGTGTTCTTGCTGGTCACTGCTGCCTATGCCCCATGCTAGCAATTAGTGCCTGTGTGTCCTGTGCAGACCATTGGTGCCTATGGCCCCTGCTAGCCATTAGTACCTGTGTGTCCTTTGCAGACCATTGGTGCATATGCCCCCTGCTAGACATTAGTGCCTGTGTGTCCTTTGCGGACCATTGGTGCCTATTCCCCCTGCTAGCCATTAGGGTCTGTTTGTCCTTTGCTAGCCATTAGTGCCTGTGTGTCCTTTGCAGACCATTAGTGTCTATGCACCCTGCTAGCCATTAGTGCCTATATGTCCTTTGCACACCATTGGTGCCTATGCCCCCTGCAAGACATTAGTGCCTGTATGTCCTTTGAAGACCATTGGTGCCTATGCACCCTGCTAGCCATTAGTGCCTGTGTGTCTTTTGCGGACCATTGGTGCCTATGCCCCCTGCTAGCCATTAGTGTTTATGTGTCCTTTGCAGACCATTGGTGGCCATGCCCCCTGCTAGCCATTAGTGTCTGTGTGTCCTGTGAAGACCATTGGTGCCTATGCCCCCTGCTAGCCATTAGTGCCTATGTGTCCTTTGCAGACCATTGGTGCCTATGCCCCCTGCTAGCCATTACTGCCTGTGTGTCTTTTGAAGACCATTAGTTACACTACTGTTACAACAAATATGAGTGGTGCCACTAACTTGGAAAGTGGGTCTGGCACACACGCTGGCAGGCAGGCAACTTCAATTACATTACACTAACAGACTAATGTTTCACAGTCAAAAAAGATTTTTTTAAAAATATTTACACTACTCTATGCACCCTGCTTGCTATTAGTGCCTATATGTCCTTTGCTCACCATTGGTGCCTATGCTCCCTGCTAGACATTAGTGCCTGTGTGTCCTTAGAAGACCATTGGTGGCTATATGTCCATTGCACACCATTGGTGCAGATGCTCCCTGCTAGACATTAGTGCCTGTGTGTCCTTTGCAGACCATTGGTGCCTATGTGTCCTTTGCACACCATTGGTGCCTATGCTCCCTGCTAGACATTAGTGCCTGTGTGTCCTTAGAAGACCATTGGTGCCTATGCACCCTGCTAGCCATTAGTGCCTGTGTGTCTTTTGCAGACCATTGCTGCCTATGCCCTCTGCTAGCCATTAGTGTTTATGTGTCCTTTGCAGACCATTGGTGGCCATGCCCCCTGCTAGCCATTAGTGCCTGTGTGTCCTGTGCAGAGCATTGGTGCCTATGCCCCCTGCTAGCCATTAGTGCCTATGTGTCCTTTGCAGACCATTGGTGCCTATGCCCCCTGCTAGCCATAAGTACCTGTGTGTCCTTTGCAGACCATTGGTTCCTATGCCCCCAGCTAGCCATTAGTGCCTGTGTGTCCTTTGCAGACCATTGGTGCCTATGCCCCCTGCTAGACATTAGTGCCTGTGTGTCCTTTGCGGACCATTTGTGCCTATGCCCCCTGCTAGCCATTAGTGCCTGTGTGTCCTTTGCAGACCATTGGTGCCTATGCCCCCTGGTGTTGATTTCTCTGTGAACTATATGGTTTGGGGAAGAAAAACAATACTGCCTTACAGTCTGGAATTAAAAAGTGACATTGATTGTGTTGTGTAGTCTAATGTTTATTCATCATTCTTTTCCATGAGTTTCTCGGATAATAAAGTTAATTAAAGCACAAAACATTTGAAGTGTGTGTTTTCTTTTAATCATATTACATTTAATATGTATATGCTATGATATGAATGAAATGGTTGAAACTACCACTGTACAAAAATAATTTAAATAAACTGCTAGTCTGTGAGAGGTGGACTGTTTTCCTTCTCCCTATCCCATATCCCATATACCTCCCAAAAAGGAATGACATTTTGTAGTACTGACCCTTGAAGGATTCTTATTGCCTAATAAGCACAGGGTCATCTTCTTATTTACAGTCAAGGTGCTACTGACAGTTCAGTATTTAAATATTCTTGGACATCTGTTGCAATCATATAATCAGAGAGAAACATAGCAGGATATAGACAGATTATTTGAGGTTAGAGTGCAAGAGCTGTTAGAATGTGAGAGCAGGCCAGCCATTACTGTGCACTTTAATTGCCTGTGCCTTGAGAATAGATATGAGAATCAGCAGTTACTACTCGTACATCTAAAATAGCACTAGTGCAGGATAGTCATACACATTTGTTCTTTAGTTTTGCTTTCATTTGCAGTTCTGGAGTGTGCATAACCTATAGGTCGTTGTTACCTAAATGATTGGGTATCCTTTTATTACTGCTTATTTTTTTTAATTCTTTACTGGAGATCTGGATTGGATAACTTGTTCATTAAAGTCAACACTAAAATTGTTATGTTTAATAAAAATAGACAATGCCTTTACTTCCAATTCCCCAGATTTGCACAACCAACAGTGTTATATTAATATACTTTATAACCATGAAACCTCTAAATTTCTGTGTGTTTCTAAGCCACTATAGACAACCTCTTTTTTTATTTGCTTTTCACAACAGGAGACTGCTAGTTCATGTGGGCCATATAGATAACTTTCGGCTAGATTACGAGTTTTGCGTTATGAGTGAAAAAGCCTCATAACGCTGCTTTTTCACTTCCGCTGGTATTACGAGTCTTGCAGGTATAGCTGTACCGCACACTTTTTTAGCCATAACGCAATGTAACTACCGCACCTTTCAAAAAGTCCTTTTTCAATGGGACTTCCATAGCGCTGATATTATGAGGAGTTTTGCCTGGGAGGCAAAAAAGTGAGCGCTACACCCTATACCGTCAAGATTCGTACCGCCATCTAAAGTCAGTAGTTATGAGTTTTACGTTACAAATCTGTAGCAAAAAACTCATAACTAAAGTGTTACAAAGTACACTAACACCCATAAACTACCTATTAACCCCTAAACCGAGGCCCTTCCGAATTGCAAATACTAAAATAAAATTATTAACCCCTAATCTGCCGCTCCGGACATCGCCACCACTATAATAAACATATTAACCCCTAAACCGCCGCACTCCCGCATCGCAAACACTAGTTAAATATTATTAACCCCTAATCTGCCGCCCCAATGTCACCGCCGCCACTATACTAAAGTTATTAACCCCTAAACCTAACCCTAAGTCTAACCCTACACCCCTAACTTTAATATAATTAAAAGAAATCTAAATAAAAATTACTATCATTAACTAAATAATTCCTATTTAAAACTGAATACTTACCTGTAAAATAAACCCTAAGCTAGCTACAATATAACTAATAGTTACATTCTAGCTATCTTAGGTTTTATTTTTATTTCACAGCTAAGTTTGTATTTATTTTAACTAGGTAGATTAGTTAGTAAATAGTTATTAACTATTTACTAGCTACCTAGTTAAAATAAATACAAATTTACCTGTAAAATAAAACCTAGCCTGTCTTACACTAACACCTAACATTACAATTAAATAAATTACACTAATTAAATACAATTAACTAAATTACAAAAAAAACAAAACACTAAATTACACAAAATAAAAAATAAATGATCAAATATTTAAACTAATTATACCTAATCTAATAGCCCTATCAAAATAAAAAAGCCCCCCCCCCCAAATAAACAAACCCTAGCCTAAACTAAACTGCCAATAGCCCTTAAAAGGGCCTTTTGCGGGTCATTGCCCCAAATAAATCAGCTCTTTTACCTGTAAAAAAAATAAAAACAACCCCCCAACAGTAAAACCCACCATTCACAAAAACAAACCCCCCAAATAAAATCCTATCTAAAAAAACCTAAGCTCCCCATTGCCCTGAAAAGGGCATTTGGATGGGCATTGCCCTTAAAAGGGCATTTAGCTCTTTTCCATTGCCCAAACCCTAAGCTAAAAATTAAACCCACCCAATAAACCCTTAAAAAAACGTAACCCTATGAATCCGGGAGAAGTCTTCATCCAAGCGGCAAGAAGTGGTCCTCCAGGCAGGCAGAAGTCTTCATCCAGACGGCATCTTCTATCTTCATCCTTCCGAGGCGGAGCTGCTCCATCTTCAAGACATCTGGCGCGAAGCATCCTCTTCTGTTGACGGCTACTGAAGAATGAAGGTTCCTTTAAGGGAACAGCCAATAGAATGTGAGCTCAATCCTATTGGCTGATTAGATCAGCCAATAGGATTGAAGCTCAATCCTATTGGCTGATTGCATCAGCCAATAGGATTTTTTCAACTTTAATTCCGATTGGCTGGTAGAATTCTATCAGCCAATCGGAATTCAAGGGACGCCATCTTGGATGACGTCCCTTAAAGGAACCTTCATTCTTCAGTAGCCGTCAACAGAAGAGGATGCTCCGTGCCGGATGTCTTGAAGATGGAGCTGCTCCACATTGGAAGGATGAAGATAGAAGATGCCATCTGGATGAAGACTTATGCCAGCCTGGAGGACCACTTCTTGCCGCTTGGATGAAGACTTCTCCCGGATTTGTTGAGGACTTCTGCCAGCTTGGATGAAGACTTCTCCCGGCTTGATGAGGATGGATGTCCGGTCTTCAAAAACTGTAAGTGGATCTTCGGGGGTTAGTGTTAGGTTTTTTAAAGGGTTTATTGGGTGGGTTTAATTTTTAGGTTAGGGTTTGGGCAATGGAAAAGAGCTAAATGCACTTTTAAGGGCAATGCCCATCCAAATGCCCTTTTCAGGGCAATGGGAGCTTAGGTTTTTTAGATAGGATTTTATTTGGGGGATTTGGTTGTGTGGGTGGTGGGTTTTACTGTTGGGGGGTTGTTTGTATTTTTTTTACAGGTAAAAGAGCTGATTTCTTTGGGGCAATGCCCCGCAAAGGCCCTTTTAAGGGCTATTGGCAGTTTAGTTTAGGCTAGGGTTTTATTTATTTTGGAGGGGCTTTTTATTTTGATAGGGCTATTAGGTTAGGTGTAATTAGTTTAAATATTTGATCATTTCTTTTTGATTTTGTGCAATTTAGTGTTTATTTTTTTGTAATTTAGTTAATTGTATTTAATTAATGTAATTTATTTAATTGTAGTGTAATGTTAGGTGTTAGTGTAAGGCAGCTTAGGTTTTATTTTACAGGTAACTTTGTATTTATTTTAACTAGGTAATTAGTTAAAATAAATACAAACTTAGCTGTGAAATAAAAATAAAACCTAAGATAGCTGCAATGTAACTATTAGTTATATTGTAGGTAGGTTAGGTTTTATTTTATAGGTAAGTATTTAGTTTTAAATAGGAATTATTTAGGTATTAATTGTAATTTTTATTTAGATTTATTATAATTATGGTTAGGGTTACGTTAGGGTTAGGGTTAGACTTAGGGTTAGGTTTAGGGGTTAATAACTTTAGTATAGTGTCGGCGACGTTGGGGGCGGCAGATTAGGGGTTAATAAGTGTAGGTAGGTAGCGACGACATTGGTGGCAGCAGATTAGGGGTTAATAAGTGTAATGTAGATAGCGACGACATTGGGGGCAGCAGATTAGGGGTTAATAAGTGTAGGTAGGTGGTGGCGATGTCAGGGGCGGCAGATTAGGGGTTAATAAGTGTAATGTAGGTGTCGGCGATGTCGGCGGCGGCAGATTAGGGGTGACTCTGGGTTTAGACTCGGGGTTTATGTTAGGGTGTTAGGTTGAAACATAACTTTTCTTTCCCCATAGGAATCAGTGGGGCAGCGTTACGTAGCTTTACGCTCCTTTATTGCAGGTGTTAGGCTTTTTTTAGCCTGCTCTCCCCATTGATGTCTATGGGGAAATCATGCACGAGCACGTAAAATCAGCTCAAAGCAGCGCTGGTATTTGTGTGCTGTAAGGAGCTCAACGCTGCCATATTGCCTGCTAACGCCGCGTTTTTACAAACCTGTAATAGCAGCGCTATAGGAGGTGAGCGGTGGAAATAACTTGCAAGTTAGAACTGAGCCGCTCATAACGCAAACCTCGTAATCTGGCCGATTGTGCTCACGCCCGTTGAGTTATTTAAAAGCCAGCACAACACAGCACTAGTTGGCTAAAATGCAAGTCAATAGATAATAAATAAAAAGTCATGTGATCAGGGGGCAGTCAGAAGATGCTTAGATACAAGGTAATCACAGAAGTAAAAAGTTTATTAATATAACTGTGTTGGTTATGCAAAACTGGGGAATGGGTCATAAAGGGATTATCTATCTTTTAAAACAATGAAAATTCTGGTGTAGACTGTCCCTTTAAGTTTTGTATTCCATTTTTTTACTTTATGCACCCCCTCCCTGCTGTTATTTATTGTTTGGAAAATAAAACCTTTTGAACAAAATACATAAAGGTTCTCTTTTTGAAATGGTGAGTCCGCAATGTACATATGTGAACATTTTAACTATATAGCTTATTGGATGTGCTGTTGTAAATAAATTATATGTTTCACTGCATATACACACAAAGGGGGCCTGGGGGGAGATAGTTTTTTTTAACAGCAATTCCGGTGTTCTGACAGATACTGTGACCCATCGTAATATGCGACCAGACGCTCTGCGCATTTGCGCAGTTACGTCATCTCATACTGGACATATTTTTGCACTGGCATGTGGTAGCAAAATCCGACAGAAAATCACCCATCACCATATGTCACCGGATGCAAAATCTGACAGAACAGCGGCCATCAGATTTTGCAACCACGAAGTGTGCATAGATGCACCTACATACTTCCTCAGTGCAACCCTAATGATTGTAATTCTAACGATTCTAATGATATTATATAATGTTTACCTACATTTAGGATAACGTATTAGTGCCTCAGGGGCCAAATTATCAATGTGCGGACGTACATGATCTGCTGTAGAATTTATCATTTCATAAGCATTTTACTAGAAATGCTTGTGCAATGCCGCCCCCTGCACATTTGCGGCCAATCGGCCGCTAGCAGAGGGGTCAATCAACCCGATCATATGCCATCGGGCGGATTGCTGTCTGCCGCCTCTGAGGTGGCGGACGAGTTAAGGAGCAGCGGTCTTAAGACCGCTGCTTTTTAACTCCTGTTTCCGGTGAGCCTGAAGGCTCGCACGGAAACAGAGGCATTGGGGGCCATACAGGCTTGATAAATTGGCCATTAGTGTCATGTACCATCCCTTTTTGATTTACAAAATACAATTGTATGGTGACAATGTACTGGTTACTTGTATGTATAGCTATTGAGTCATTTATAGAGATACTCTATTGTGTTTCTTAAAGGGACATTATACCCAAATGTTGAAGCACTTGAAAGTGATGCAGCATAGCTGTAAAAAGCTGACTAGAAAATATCACCTGAACATCTCTATGTAAAAAAGGAGATATTTACCTCAAAATTTCCTCAGTATCCACATCACGGGCGCGATCCGATATCGATCGCAGTTTGCGGCGCAAGTGAGGGAACCGGCGTCGCCCGCAGTTTCAGCTCGCAACTCGAGCCATCCCATATAGGTCGCCGTCAGATGCTAACGTGCCGTAAGTCTCACAAACCAGCGATGTCCAGAAATCTGCGTAAGTACAAATTTCTGGCGTCGCCAGTGACTTGCGGCACGTTAGAAACTGCCGGCGCCTATAAAACCTGACTAAAGTTTAAAACACCCGCACTGTCTAACACGCCTCCCTAACATAGCCCGCACGGTCTAACACGCCTCCCTAACATAGCCCGCACGGTCTAACACGCCTCCCTAACATAGCCCGCACTGTCTAACACGCCTCCCTAACATAGCCCGCACTGTCTAACCCTCTATCCGCTATCCCCCCTCACTAGCCAAACAATAAAAAAGCTATTAACCCCTAAACCGCCGCTCCTTTACCCCGCCGCAACCTAATAAAGTTATTAACCCCTAAACCGCCGCTCCCGTACCCCGCCGCCAGCTATATTATATCTATAACCCCCTAAAGTGAGCCCCTAACACCGCCGCCATCTATATTAAAATTATTAACCCCTAATGTAAGCCCCTTACACCGCCGCCATCTCTATTAAAATGATTAACCCCTAATTTAATCTACCTACCCCGCCGCCAGCTATATTATCTATGTTAACCCTAAGTATATTATAGTTAATATAGGTATTACATTATATATATTAACTATATTAACCCTAATTATATTAGGGTTAATATAGTTAATATAGTTACTATAGTATTTATATTAACTATATTAACTCTATCTAACCCTAACTAAATTTATATTAAATTAATCTAATTCATTTATAAACTAAAATATTCCTATTTAAATCTAAATACTTACCTATAAAATAAACCCTAAGATAGCTACAATATAATTAATAATTACATTGTAGCTATGTTAGGGTTAATATTTATTTTACAGGTAAATTGTTAATTATTTTAACTAGGTATAATAGATATTAAATAGTTATTAACTATTTAATATCTACCTAGTTAAAATAATTACCCAATTACCTGTAAAATAAATCCTAACCTAAGTTACAAATACACCTACACTATCAATAAATTAAATAAACTACAAACATCTATCTAAAAATACAATTAAATTAACTAAACTAAATTACAAAAAAAAACAAACACTAAATTACAAAAAATAAAAAAAAGATTACAAGATATTTAAGCTAATTACACCTATTCTAAGCCCCCTAATAAAATAATAAACCCCCAAAATAAAAAAAATTCCCTGCCCTATTCTAAATTCAACAAATTTCAAAGCTCTTTACCTTACCAGCCCTTAAAAGGGCCTTTTGTGGGGCATGCCCCAAAGAATTCAGCTCTTTTGCATACAAGAAATACAATACCCCCCCCCATTACAACCCACCACCCACATACCCCTATTCTAAACCCACCCAAACCCCCCTTAAAAAAGCCTAACACTACCCCCCTGAAGATCTCCCTACCTTGTCTTCACCACACCGGGCCGAACTCCTGATCCGATCCGGGCGATGTCTTCCTCCAAGCGGCAAAGAAGAATTATTCCTCCGGCGATGTCATCCTCCAAGCGGCAAAGAAGAATTCTTCCTCCGGCGACGTCTTCCTCCAAGCGGCAGCAAAGTCTTCATTCTTCCGGCGGCATCTTCAATCTTCTTTCTTCGCTCCGCCGCCGCGGAGCATCCATCCCGGCCGACTGCTGAACTTGGAATGAGGTACCTTTAAATGACGTCATCCAAGATGGCGTCCGCCGAATTCCGATTGGCTGATAGGATTCTATCAGCCAATCGGAATTAAGTTAAAAAAATCTGATTGGCTGATTGAATCAGCCAATCAGATTCAAGTTCAATCCGATTGGCTGATCCAATCAGCCAATCAGATTGAGCTCGCATTCTATTGGCTGTTCCGATCAGCCAATAGAATGCGAGCTCAATCTGATTGGCTGATTGGATCAGCCAATCGGATTGAACTTGAATCTGATTGGCTGATTCAATCAGCCAATCAGATTTTTTTAACTTAATTCCGATTGGCTGATAGAATCCTATCAGCCAATCGGAATTCGGCGGACGCCATCTTGGATGACGTCATTTAAAGGTACCTCATTCCAAGTTCAGCAGTCGGCCGGGATGGATGCTCCGCGGCGGCGGAGCGAAGAAAGAAGATTGAAGATGCCGCCTGAAGAATGAAGACTTTGCTGCCGCTTGGAGGAAGACTTCTTCTTTGCCGCTTGGAGGATGACATCGCCGGAGGAAGAATTCTTCTTTGCCGCTTGGAGGAAGACATTGCCCGGATCGGATCAGGAGTTCGGCCCGGTGTGGTGAAGACAAGGTAGGGAGATCTTCAGGGGGGTAGTGTTAGGCTTTTTTAAGGGGGGTTTGGGTGGGTTTAGAATAGGGGTATGTGGGTGGTGGGTTGTAATGGGGGGGGGTATTGTATTTCTTGTATGCAAAAGAGCTGAATTCTTTGGGGCATGCCCCACAAAAGGCCCTTTTAAGGGCTGGTAAGGTAAAAAGCTTTGAAATTTGTTGAATTTAGAATAGGGCAGGGAATTTTTTTTATTTTGGGGATTTATTATTTTATTAGGGGGCTTAGAATAGGTGTAATTAGCTTAAATATCTTGTAATCTTTTTTTTATTTTTTGTAATTTAGTGTTTGTTTTTTTTTGTAATTTAGTTTAGTTAATTTAATTGTATTTTTAGATAGATGTTTGTAGTTTATTTAATTTATTGATAGTGTAGGTGTATTTGTAACTTAGGTTAGGATTTATTTTACAGGTAATTGGGTAATTATTTTAACTAGGTAGATATTAAATAGTTAATAACTATTTAATATCTATTATACCTAGTTAAAATAATTAACAATTTACCTGTAAAATAAATATTAACCCTAACATAGCTACAATGTAATTATTAATTATATTGTAGCTATCTTAGGGTTTATTTTATAGGT